>NC_056741.1:1808117740-1808400240 GCF_019279795.1 Protopterus annectens
CTCAATAGACCATAAAGATGAACAGATGATCCAGAAGGTATTTTCACTTCTGGCTGGGAGCTAGTCAATACCAGTTCAGAGTACTGCCCTTTGGACTCACCACAGCCCCTAGGGTGTTTACCAAATGCATGGCAGTAGTAGCAGCTCATCTCAGACTGCAGGGAGTCAGAGTGTTTTCGAGTGTTTACATACTTAGTTGACTGAATCATATCCATTCCAACCAGGCATTAGCTCATATTGACAAAGGACCAGGTTCTCCAGATTTTCTTGCTTCATGAGATAACCATAAACTACAAGAAGTTTCCTCTACAACTTACCCAGAGCCTAGGGTTTATAGGAGCCATTCTGAATATGAAAATGAACATTGCATCCCTGCCACTATCAAGAGTTCAAACAATAAGGTCACAAATCAAAAAGATTATCTGCAACACAACAGTCTCAGTCCATCTGGTACTCCAAGCCTTGGGATCAATAGCGGCAGCAATAACATTAATACCACTAGCAAGATTTCACATGAGAATTCTTCAATGGATGCCAGCTTCATAATGGGCAATTCTTTATCAGTCTGTGTCTTACCAGATAAGAATCATTCAGACTTGCAAGAGACACCTGGAATGGTGGATTCATATAGACCAAGTTCTTCTAGGCTGGCCATTTATTCCCCCAACCCAAGGCCATAGTGACCACAGACACTTCCCAGTTAGGGTGGGGGGACATTGTCTGGAGAAGACACTCCAAGGCACCTGTCCTCATCCTCCAAGGAGGCCAAATTACATATAAATATCTTAGAGATGAGAGCAGTGCTGTTAGCATTGCAGGCATTCTAGGATGCTTTCCACTTAGGGATCATTGCATTTCAAGTGGACAACATATCACTGGTTTCGTACATCAGCAAAGAAGGAGGAACTAAATCTTATTCATTGTGTCGAGAAGCTTTCTGGGTTTGGCAGTGGGCGATCTCTTCCAATCACTCTCTCTTAGCAACGCACATTCTGGGGAAATCTAATGTAATAGCAGACAAATTGAGCAGGTGCATTCTTCTACCACAAGAAAACGGTCCCTCAGCAAGAAAATTGTGGAGAAGATCTTCCATCAATGGGGCCAACCTTGCTGCATTCTATTCCCTCTCCCCCTGAATAACAAGTGCAGCAGCTACTTTGCCCTAATTCCCCCAGAGGGAGAATCTCCAAGGGATGGTCTACTTCATGATTGACCCCCTCCCTGTTTCCTGTACACATACCCACCCATTGCTTCTTTAATTCCTAAATTCCTTCAGAAAGCTTCCAGGTTGAAGAGCAAAGTTATTCTCATTGCTCTTTATTAGTTTCAACAGATTTGATTTCCCCTTCATTGGCCTCACCTGATTTAACCACCTTGGTTTCTGGATCCAATTCCAGAACTTCTGTCTCACCCAACAGATGTGATATACCCAGATTTGGCAAACTTCAGGCTGACTGCCTGACTTCTCCAATTCCATTTGATAGCCAGACAACAAATGCTGTCTTCTCCTGTCCGTCATATTTTGATGTCTTTCCATAAACATTCCACCAGGAAACTATATTCCAGCAAATGGAAAAGATTTGTTTTTTGGGCTCAAAACCTTTTATGGCTCCCATACATCATATATTGGATTTTTAGCACACCTCTTTGATGAAGGAGCTAGTTCTTCTACAGTTTCCAGTCAGCAGCAATGTCAAATTTCAATGCTGGCATAAATGTCTCATAAGTAGTACATCATAAGTTAAGCAAATGATTTTTAAGAGGAATACTACTCTTAAGCCCCCCTTTAAGGATCCTGCTCCTCTTTGGGACCTAAATTTAGTATTGCAGAACCTTACTCAACCCTCATTTGAGTCTGCAGCTACTGTGATCTAAAATTTTTTTCATAGAAGACAATTTTCTTTGTAGCCATTGCTTCGGCTAGAAAATTTCCAAGAGTCAAGCATTATCCTCAAAACCTCCATACTTGATTTTTCATAGGGATAGGGTGACTTTACATACCAATGCATCATTCCTTCCAAAATTTGTGTCAGAATCCAGTATTAATCAGTCTGTTAATATGCCTGTATTCTTCCCCAAATTTTCCTAACAAAGGTGAATATGCGTTACATTTACTGGATTTTCACAGGCAGTTGTGTTTTTACTTATAGGTCAAAGAACATTAGAAAATAGGACTAAATGTTTGTTTCATTTACAGAACCTGCATTGAGTAAACCAGTTACCAAAGTTATACTATCTGAACATCAGAAAATCGGACTAAATGTTTGTTTCATTTACAGAACATACATTGAGTAAACCAGTTACCAAAGTTACACAATCTAAATGGATAATAAATTGCATTTCCTTTGTGTATAACAAATTGAGCCTCACTTTTACAGAAACAATTCATAGTCATTCTACTAGATCCATGGCAACTTTCTCAGTCTTTCAGTCCAGAATGTCCATGGATGATATTTGTGCAGCAGTTACTTGGGCTACTTCCCATACCTTTATTACTCATTGCAAGTTAGATCTGGTCTCCAGAGGAAGGGCATTCTTTTTTTCTATTGTGCTCAGGAATATCCTTCCTTGAGTCCACCCTGGAAATTAGGTAGCTGGGGACCGTGTCCCATCAGTTGAGGATAGAATGAAAATTGACAACATCAGATAAAGAAGTTATGTGCTTACCATAACATTCCATTTGTGTTGTCCATTTTATTCTTCCTCAATTCCCCTCCCACCAACCCCCATCCTAAAGGCTTATGGAAGATTGAGTGTGTATGGATCTGAGGTAACTGAGATTGGTGCATTGTGGGAAAGAGAAAAGCTAGAGGGATTTTTTTGTTGCCATAAGCTTTAGCAATGTCCAAGTTGGATCTGAGGGATCGGATCTGAACCCATCAGTTGAGGAAGAATGAAAATGGACAACACAGATGGAACATTATAGTGAGTACATAACTTCTTTTTTAGATAAGATGGGTATGGGATTAGAAAGAAAAGAGAAGTTAAATACTGTAGTATTTACAAAGTTTACAGGGGAGAATTAATTAACTCTAGAAAGATATTATATTGTAGTTCATTAGTTTAGTCTGCCTAGATCCTTTCTAAGGTTGACTCATCATCCTTTACTGTTGTCCGTACCTTCGTGTCATCTTTGAACAGACTGACTCTGTTCTTCCTGTCTCTCATTATGTCCTCTAAGAATATACTGGAAAGCATAGGCTGTACAGTACTGAAGTATGCCCCTCAACTTGGACTCTTTTTGATACAAGATCCCTACAGAGCAATGCTTTGAGTCCTTCATCATAGTGCTGTTTTGGAAGCATGCATTTAATACTATTTTAACTAGGACTTGAGTGAAGAAGGGCACTATTGTTTCATTTCTCTCACCTGTTAATTTAGTTAAATAAATAAAATGTTTTTTACCCAGTTAGGAAACCTTTCCCAACTCATGTTAGTTGAAGATTGCTTAACAGTCTCCTCTTGGAGAAATAGTTAAATGCTTTGTTGAAGTTAACAGATATGACATCCATCAGTATTACCCTTTCAGGCTCTACCTTAAGGCAAAACAGATTTGTATCAGCTTTATTTGACAGGATACATTGGCTATATACCCAAGTTTGTTCAGTCTACTTGTATTGGTGTATTAATTTCTTCCCATAGCCACATCCTTTCCTCTCCATGATTGATAGCCTGCCTGATTTCATTTTCCTTTATCAACAAACAACTTATTTAATTGCACAGGTCTGTCCTTCTCATCTTTCTTGCATCAACCTCTACCTTGGCTGTTTTTTTTATGTATTTGTTACTGTCCACAATATTTGTCTAGAAAATCTCACCCTCTTTGCATGCAGTGCTTGTGAGCTAATTTTTACTGCCTCCTAAGCTGCATTTATTATCCTTTGTGGATCCTCCAAATTTGATGGTGTTCTTGTTCCTCCTACTCCCACTTCTTCAATTTCCATTTCATATAAGGACCCTTTTTACATCTCCTGTTCATCAGTACCTATATCTGAATCAAAATCACATTGCTTGATGTTCTTCATCTCACATTGCTGCAGTCCTGACACTTGGGTAGTCCGCTGTCCCAGTCGGCCCGAATACCAAAGTATAAGGCTGACGTCGGTCAAGGCGCATTAGTCTGACGTCAGGACGTCAGGGTACAAATGCGCATGACCGACGCCATTTCCTCAGTCTTTTTTGCTGCGTGGTCCAATGCAGAAGCAGTTTTGCAAGTGCAGGTTGGCGTTCTGAGATTTTCCGAAGTCGGAGTTTCAGACCGAATCCAAGTTGGCTAAGTACCCCGTTGGGGAATATTTTGGTTTTTTCTTGCCTCGGTATTTTACCGGATGTCAGAAAAAGTGAATAACTGTATTTCTTGTGGGAAACAGATACCTCATAGGGATTACCATACCTTGTGTATACCTTGCTTAGGGCCTGAGCACGACGTTGTGGGCTGTCGCTCTTGTGCTAGATTTAACAAACGCACTATAAAGAGAAGATTAGATTGTGCCAGGTTAGTTTTTGGGAAGCGGTGTAATTATAAAATGCCCCCGGATGCTCCGGCCCGCTTTCAAAAAGCGCAAGGACAAAACAGCAAAGCCTAGGCTGGAAGAACCGTCCGTACCGGACGTCGGTTCTTTAGAGGGCTCGGTGGAGCCAGAGGTTCAGCCAGAAATTTCTTTGGAATCCCAGGGAGAGTCTTTATTACTGCAAGATGTGACCTCTCAGGAGGTAGGCCAGGCGGAAGGGGCTTCTCAGGTAGCTGTTCTTCCCTCCCTTCCTAAGGTGGTTAGGCCCTCCCCTGCGGTTTCCAAGGCTTCTCCCAGGGGCAGGCCAGGTTTTGTTTCAGGTGTTACCCCTAGTTCTTCAGGGTCTGTACCTAAGAAGCATATGCTTAAGATGGCAGAAGATTTGATTACAATGATTAGAGGTTCTATGCCCCCTCCTGATAAGAGGCCTAGGGTGGAACCTGAGCTTGGGAGTTTTGAGCAGTGTTCGGATGCTTCTGAGTCTTCGGCTGAAGACTTGCAGGAGTATTCCGCTTACTCTGATTCTGATGTAGATGATTCTACTCCTTCTGCTTCTCCTCCTGAGGATTTTTCATTTTCAGAGACTCTTCATTCCATGAGGGAGCATTTTAAATGGGAAGGTCAGGATTTCTCTGATTCCAGGAAGAGGCTTAGGGAATTTTGTTTCTACCCCAGCATAGGCCTTTAGCTATACCTCCTGTTCTGGATGTGGTGGAGGATGTTTTTGCAGAGGCTTCTCTGAACCCTGATTCTTTGCCTCCTGCTCCAGTTAAACCGGATAGATATTATAGGGTGCCTGAAGCTCATAAGTATCTTTTAAGAGTCCTAGGGCAGACCCAGAAACTGTTTCTCAGGGGCCTAAAGGTGTTAAGGCTTCTGTTGTTAAAAATCCTGTTCCTCCTGATAAAGAGGCAAGGGCTTTGGATAGATGGGGAAAGAAAGTGTATACTTCTTCCACTTTGGCCATGAGAGCTTTGAACTGCCAGTTTCACATGTTGAAATACCAAAATTATCTCCTTTCACAATTAAAGTCTAAGGTAGATGCTTTGGCGGAAGGTATTGAGTGTAAAGAGTTGCAGGATTTAGTTCATGTTTCTGAACAGGTGGGTAAGCATTCTTTGCAATGTGGTTTTGATGCTGTGCAGGCCTCTTCGAGGGTGGCTGCCACTGGTTCGGTTCTTCGCAGGCACGCCTGGCTAAGGGATCAGAATTTAGCTGAGCATGTGAAGACACGGATTTTAGATGCTCCTTTACAATCTGATGTGTTGTTTGGTTCGCCTGTGGAAGCAGTTCTAAAGAAAATGGAAGACAAGGCTAAGTCTATGCAGACTGTTAAAGATTTTTTGCAGGTTCAGCCTCCGAAGTTTAGTAGAAATTGGCCTACCAAGGGGTGGACATATCCTGCTTATGATTCCCAGTCTAGGGGTAGGTCTAGACGTGGTAGGGGCAGAGCTCAAAGTTCTTTTAGGCCTAGAACAGGAGTTCTCCTGCTCAGTCTTCTGGTGAGGGCAGGGGTCAGTCCTTTCGTAAACAGACCCAATGACCTGCCTTTTCAGCTGCCAGACTCTTCTCGTCTGGCAGCACCTTTGGGAGGAAGGTTGGCACTTTTCAAAGAAAACTGGAGTTTAATTACCCAAGACAGATGGGTATTGGATATCATTCACCACGGTTACAGGTTTTATTTCCATACCTTGCCTCCTTTCAAAGGCATGCCAGACATTCCTCCTCAACAAAGGAAAGAGGCTCACAGGCAAATTTCTCTGTTGCTCCAAATAGGGGCCATTCAGCCGGTTCCCGTGCCAGAAAGGGGCCTAGGATTTTATTCTCGCCTGTTCCTAGTACCAAAAAGGGGAACACGTGGAGACCAATTTTGGATCTGTCTATCCTCAACACTTATCTGGACATTCCCAAGTTCAAAATGTTGACGTTACAACAGCTTTTACCTCTGCTGGGCAAAGATCACTGGATGGTAACTTTGGATCTCAAGGAAGCTTACCTTCATGTTCCTATCAGACTAATTTGCAGGAAGTATCTGCGTTTTCGAGCTGGGAATTCTCATTATCAGTTCTCTGCATTGCCCTTTGGCTTATCTACTGTGCCCAGAGTATTCACAAAGGTTCTGGCTCCAGTGATAGCTTTCTTCAGGCTAAAAGGAATACAAATCTATCCTTATCTGGACGATTGCCTGCTTCTGGCTCAAGGAAGGGACGTGCTTCTTCAGCATTTGGAATATGTGATAGCAGTGCTAAGATGCCTAGGGTATTCTGTGAACGAAATAAAGTCCAGTCTAGTACCCTCTCAAGACATGTGCTTTCTGGGTGTGAGACTGAATACAGCAACCCAGATGGCCTTTTTAACCCCGGACAAACAAAATAATCTTTCTCTTTACTTCCATCAACTATCTCATCAGTCCGGGCTGACTGCAAGGACAGTCCTTCAAGCCTTAGGGTTCATGGCATCTTGTATTCTGGTACTTCCCAATGCCAAACTGCATATGAGGAAGCTACAATGGTATCTCAAAAATGTATGGACACAGCACTGCCAGGATTTGGACACTGTCATTCAAATAATACCTTGCATTCAGAAGGAATTTTTGTGGTGGGCCAGAGGCGAGTCAGATTCTAACGACAGATGCCTCAGACACAGCTTGGGGAGCTCATCTGAATGGAAAGTGGATACAAGACAAGTGGCCTGCCAGACTGCAGCATTTACATATCAACATGAAGGAGATGTTAGCAGTCCAGTTTGCATTACTGGCTTTCAAGGATTTACTTCTTCCAGGGCAGGTGTTGATTCTAACAGACAACACAACTGTCATGTGGTACATCAACAAACAAGGGGGAACACATTCTTATCCTCTATGCAGGCAAGCAATGATTTTGTGGGAGACTGCGTTAAGCTTGCAACTGAATCTTCAAGCAAGGTTTCTGCCAGGAGCACAGAACTCCTTAGCAGATGTGTTAAGCAGACAAATCATGGATCCCCACGAGTGGAAACTGGATCTTCATGTATTTCAGACATTGACAGTGTCCTGGGGAACTCCAGACATAGATCTGTTCGCTTCTCCACTAAACCACCAGCTGCCAAAGTTTTGCACGAAAAGGTTTCATCACACAGCCTGGAAAGTGGATGCTCTTTCTTTCAGTTGGAAAAATCTTCATGTGTATGCCTTTCCACCTCTGCCTCTCCTCCCAAAGGTACTCCTAAAGGTCAGACAAGACAAGCCAAGGATGATTTTAATAGCTCCAGATTGGCCTCGGCAGCACTGGTACCCATTACTGAGGAGTCTGGTAAGGAAGCCTCCATGGCCTTGCCTTTGATTCCACACCTATTGTCTCAGAAGGACGGGCATCTACTCAATGTCAAGCTTCACTCTCTTCATCTAACAGCCTGGCATATTCTGTTTTGAACCATAGCAGGTCTCAGCTTCCTCAACAAGTTTTGAATGTGATTATGGAAGCCAGAAGACCTAGTACAAGGAAAGTGTACGCAGGAAAATGGAAGAGATTTTTATTTTGGTGTGCAGCAAAGGATTTGGATGTTTCTGAGCCAAATTTGAGTGTGGCTCTTCAATATCTTACTGAGTTATTGGACAAAGGTTTGTCTTTCTCTTCCATTAAGATTCATGCTGCAGCAATTTCAGCTCACTATGATTGTGACCCACCATTGTTTTCTCATCCTTTGTTCAAGCAATTTCTTAGAGGGGCAAAGAATATAAGACCCCCACGTAGAGCTCCTACTCCTGCTTGGGACCTCAATTTTGTGTTGGAGAAACTCACTCTACAACCTTTTGAGCCTGCAGCTACTGCTGAATTGAAATATTTGTCATGGAAGACTGCTTTTTGTTAGCCATTACCTCTGCAAGAAGGGTGTCTGAATTGCAGGCCCTTATGGCGGTTGAGCCTTTCCTGATTTTTCATAAGGATAGGGTATCTTTACGTACTAATCCTTCCTTTATGCCTAAGGTGGTTTCTAGTGTGGCTTTAAACCAAACTATTCATTTGCCTACCTTTTATGCAAATCCCCAAAATAAGGGGAAAAAGATTTTGCACACTTTAGATGTACACAGGCAATTACGTTATTATTTAAGCAGGACTAAGGATTTTAGGCAGTCTCAGCAGTTGTTTGTTTCTTTTGCTTTGTGTTCTCAGGGTAAGCCTGTGTCAAAACAAACTATTTCTAAGTGGATTGGGTTTTGCATTACTTTCTGTTACTCCCATCATGGCAAGGAGATTCCAGCTGGGATTAGGCCTCATTCCACTAGGGCTACTGCCACTTCAACAGCATTTCTAAGGGGGGTGGCAACTAAGGATATTTTGGAGGCAGCTACTTGGAGTTCAGTGCATACCTTCTCTAAGCATTACCACCTTCCTCTCTACTCTAAATCTAGGGCTGGTTTTCCACTGCTATTTTACAGAGCATGTTGTCAGCTCCTGCTTCTTTGTGATTTGCCATCCTCCCTTACCTCTGCTTTGGGATTCTACCCAAGTGTCAGGACTGCAGCAATGTGAGATGAAGAACATAGTACAGTTTTGTACCTACCATAAATGTAGATGTTCGAAGATCCACATTGCTGCAGTCCAATTTACCCTCCCTCCTTCCCCTCTGTGTTTAGGGGTGGTTGTGTGGGTAGGATTGTACCTTTCTGACTTTGTATATATTGTATATATATTTGGTACAGGGGTGTTTGGTGTGTTGTTGTTTTTTGGTTTGGCCTTATCTTTTTAGGGTCTTCTGACATCTGGGGCAAGAAAAGACTGAGGAAATGGCGTCGGTCATGCGCATTTGTACCCTGACGTCCTGACGTCAGACTAATGCGCCTTGACCGACGTCAGCCTTATACTTTGGTATTCGGGCCGACTGGGACAGCGGACTACCCAAGTGTCAGGACTGCAGCAATGTGGATCTTCGAACATCTACATTTATGGTAGGTACAAAACTGTACTTTTCCATCCTTTGCTTTTCCTGTTTAATATCGTTCTCGTTATCATAATGGGAGGAATACAGTTACATGCGAATCCATTATTTGATATTACTCAGTGGTTGCTGCTTGGAGAATTCCCCTTTACTTAAGACAGAATGACCTCAAAACTGATAGTTTAAGAAAAAAGGGCAGACAGGGAATGAAGCCACATGCTTGAGGGAGGTGTGGAAGTGCTTTACATACACAAAAAACATAATCCAAATTCTGCCTCTTTAACATAAAAGTAGAATTTGACCAAATGATCTGTAAATGTGTATCCTACTCACCCTCTTAATCTCATTTTGTAATCTGTCCCACAGTTTACTTCCCCCTCCCCAAGTGTTTCCCGGTACCCAATTTCCTCCTCTACAGTTTGCTCTACCTAATTTTTTTGCCTTTTCTGACATTGCCTTTCTTTTTTCTAGCGAACATAGCTGACTTGTCATTCATTACCAGAAGTGCCATCTACTTTCCTTGACCTATCTGTTCTATACATGTCTGCATTCAGGATTTTATTTTTGTTGGTTTCTCTTTGAGCTGGATGAAGATGAAACTTTTCTAGTTACACTGTTGGTCAGTTTGAAGACCTTTTTTCTGCTTTTTTTTTTTTTTTTTGTTAATTTTTTGTTGTAGTACCTGACCAGCTTCTTAGTGTCTCTTCTCGATGTGTCATCCCAAAAAATAAATAAATAAAACTGCTCTTCTGATGCTGAGTTGGAGATTCAGACAGATGAAAAGCTGCCAACTGTATTACTGTTCTTTTGTTTTCCCCTATTATGTGGTAACATTCCATTATGTATCTACTGTTCCTACTCAGACTGGAACTGAAATTAAAAAAGAAACTTTCATCTTAACATTAGGGTGAATAGAAGTGGAGATTTTGCACTTGATACACTGGATTACTTTTCATTTGGCTATAATTAAATTTGATATGTCAGAAGTGTGTTAGTGTGATATATATATATATATATATATATATATATATATATATATATATATATATATATATATATATATATATATACACCACATATATGGTGTAAGAACTGATGGTGCTGCATGTTTACAACATATTACTGTAGTAAAATATCTGTAATAGCATTCTACAATGCAAATCACATGGAGAAATGGTTTTAGAACAAAACCTGCAAGTCCAAAAGGTTACAGAAATTTGCCTGTCTGAAAAAGAGAGGGATTTTGAGGTCAAGACTGGTGACTTGGTAAGTCTAGGCCAGAAGAAGCTGTTGAAATATCAGGAACATCACTGGAAAACCTGTAGATATACTGAAAGATTACCAGAAGCCTAAGTGTGGATTTAATCAAGAAGTACCAAAAGCATAACTCTAGATATATTTGAGGATTGCAAAGCAGCTTGAAAAGTGTTGCAATACCAAGACAACAGGCACTGTTATGGCTCCGTTATAGTCCATGTTGGTGTGAACTACCTGAGATGTACCTCACTGGACCATATGAAGGGAGACATGACTGTGGACTCTGATTATGTGCCTCAAGCAGGTATGTCCCTAGCCTTATGCAGCATTGTACCTTCACCTAGGATGATACCCAAATAAAAACAAAAAATGATTGACTTCAATAATTGGCTTAGTTTCTGGTGTCATTCAAAGGGGATCCAGTAACTGTCAGCCTGGGATGACATGGTTAACAGATCTCAATGCTTTGTCAGAGATTGTCTTCATCTGTCACCCTTGGGATTTCGGTTGCTAGCTAAGGTTCTTGCCACCCTCATAGTACCTTTTTATGCAATGTCACAAGAACAAAATTCCTGATCTAAAAATACTCTCTAAAATCAACCCATGCTGCTAAATGCTAGGATTCTAAATCAGAAACTGTCCTCACCTTGGATGATACTGACATTTGTGCAGTCACCGAGCCCTGATTTAAGGCTGACAAGAGCACCCCAGTTGTACCGTATTACATTTTCTTCCACACGTTCAGACCACAAACTGAAGATATGGGAACTAAAGGAGATGGTGTATCAATATTCATTAAAGATACATACACCTCTAGATTGGTTAAACAGCATGATTCCTTTGAATTATTTCAGGTGCAATTGACTGTATATAAGACCCTTCTTCAGGTCATTGCCAGCTATAGGACCCCCTCCATAAATCAGGACATCCAGTTAGCCTACTTGGATATATTTGAGTCATTCAGGATATAACCAAACATCCTGGTTTTAGGTGACTAATTACCCATCCATTGACTGGGTAAATTATATGTGTTATAACTCATGTGCTCAAAAGTTCCTGGACTTTAACTCCAGTGGTCTGGGCCAGCTGGTTGACACACCCACAAGGGGATCAAGCATTCTAGACATCTAGACTAAAAAACTTCTTCAAGGTCAATTATAACCTTTTACGTGACAGCATAAATAGCTTCATAGCCCCTCCCCCACTAAGGGAATAGACACCTATGCTGAGTTGTAGACCAGTGCTATATACGAGCACCTGTACAATTGTATTGACTCTGCCATACCTGATAGAACCAAAGCAAGGTCTTCAATGAAAAACAAACCTGCCTTGTGGACAACTGCCATTAATAGGCTATACAGTAGGGGAAAGAGGAAGAAGGAACAGTTTCAGAACTAGAAACACTCCCTCCTCAACTTAAACAAGCTAATAAGACTCCTAGTGAAGTCCTCCAAAGCTAACTATGAGTCCAGATTAGCTTCCCTAGCTAAGGAAAACCACAAGGCACTCTATACTTACATCAGTAACCTCAAAGGTAAGGCCCAGATTTGTACTGAACTCATAGTTAATGGTACTACATATACAGAACTTGTGGAGATTACTAAATCTCCTGGCTGACAGGTTCAGTGAAAACTTCACTCCCCTGTCCCTGCCACATATACCCCAAAGCATCCCTAACACCTGTCCCCACCTAGTATCTCTGAAGAGCAGGTCTTAAACACCCTCACCAAGGCCAAAAATACAGCCTCTTTGGCACCAGACAACATCCTGGGCTGTGTTCTACATGGATTAAAACAGAAATTAGCATCACCATTGGGCATGCTTTTCAATCACAGCCTAAGCACTGGTTTCATCCCAGTGGAATGGAAAATGGCTACCGTCATCCCTTTGGACAAAGGAGGTGTATCCACGGACCCCAGGAACTATAGACCCATTAGCCTGACCAGCCTCATCTGCAAGGCCATGGAACAAATCATCATGGATCTTATTAACAAAGATATAGGATATATCCAAATGCTTGACCCCACCCAGTTTGGCTTTGTCAAGGGAAATCATGTCTGTTAAACTTGGTGAACATTTTCGAGACAGTTTCCAAAGCCCTAGGCAAGGGCAAATCTGTGCATGTGGCCTACCTAGACTTATCCAAGGCCTTTGACATAATTCCCTACTCAGGCATCATTGACAAACTCACCCAGCTAGGTATCAGCCCATATATTTTCAGGTGGGTTGCAAACTGGCTCACTGATAGAACTTATATGGTCAAAAATAGGTGACTCCACCTCCTCCAGCAGACCCTTAACCAGTAGTGTTCTACAGGGATTGGTTCTGGGACCCCTACTGTTCAGAATCTACTTTTTTGAGGTAAAGGCTAAAACTAAAGGACTGTGGCTGACAAAGTTTGCTGATGACTGCAAACTTGGGAGTGATCATTGAAATCCCTAATGATGTCAGCATCCTGCAAGAAGGTCTTACACAGGCTAATGACTGTCGCCAAAATCATGGTCTTAAACTTAATGCAAAAAATGCATTATCATCTCCGTCAGCAGGAGTGATATTCCTCCAAACTACCACATCAGTAGCAATACCCTAAGCACACAGTCAGTAGTGAGAGATTTGGGCACACAGGGAGAAAGCAACCTTAACTTCAGTCAGCATGTCTCCACAGTGGTAAGAAGGGCATTTTATGTTGCTCATCTCATAAGTAAGGGCATTGCCTCTAGAAAAAAGAGGTAATAACCCCCCCCCACCCCGTACTCTTCCCTCATCAGGCCAACAGTAGAGTGCAATGTTCCCTTTGGTATGTTCCTTTCCAAACAACTGCAGCAACTGGAGAGACCACAAAGGTTCCTTACAAAGAAAATTCAGGGTCTTCAAGATCTGTCTTATGCGGACAGACTGAAATCATTGTCACTTTACTCTGTGTTGTACAGACTGCTCAAAGGTGACCTGTGCCTTGCATGTAGAGTAATACCTGACCCAGCTGTAATGGAAATGCTGCACATTTGCAAGTCAAATAGCACATGGTTCACTCGTTCAAAGGACCTTAACCTGGTATTTGACATCAACAGAAGTATCCGGAGAGACAGATTTGTCTCACAGAGGTTGCCCCACCTTTGTAACAAACTTCCTATTCATGTTAAGCAAAGCCCCTCATTAGCCCTGTTCAAGTGCAATTTGGACAGTTGGATGGGGAAATGGAAATTCACCCCAGGGTTTCCACCTGTGTCCCTCTTGGACAGGGCAATAGGTGCTAATTTTAGTGTCTGCTTGAACCACACACCCTTGGTAATACAGGTTGAACTTGGCTAGGCTTGCAAGTGCCCTGGGGCCATTAGGCTAGTAACCTTCTATGATCATAAGACTGTGAAATGTAAGGAATCCTGTATTTCATAAAGAGATTTTAAATGGAGTAACAAACACAGGACTGCACTGTAAGTAACCAGACTTGTGTCATGCTGAAGTGTGCTTGTTTTCTTTAACTTGTAAGTGAACTTTTGATTTAATCACATCCAAGTGACTCTCCAGGTGCATTTGCAGTTAATTTCTACTGACTCCTCTAGGCATCAAATATTGCTTGTTCATATTTGTACCAGCAATTCCAAAAGCATGCTATGTACAAGGTTTTAAAGATTTCATCTTAAAGCTTACACAATTGCAAACTCAACTGCATTATTATTTGGCATCTGTCTAGTGCAGGTAAAGAGATATTAACTGTTGTATTTATGATATTAATTTATATAGATATAATTTTCACATTTTTTAAATATTTCAACAGCCAAGTAACACGGAGAAAACTCCGTAGCCTCATTTGAAAGCTGTCAGCTAGATGACTAAAATGCTGCTGACAGTATGTGTGTAACTTGAGTGTTTCCTGAGATATTATACGTTGTTTAGAAAATAATACAGACATAATAGTCATTGTGTTTACTATGACTTATAAAATTCAATTTAAGACGTAGAACCTAAAGAACAGTACCGCTATAAATAAGTATGTGCAGAAGGATTTGCCATTTATACTTCATTCATAACCCTTATGGTTCCACAGATATGAACATTTGTTTGAAATGTGAGGACATAATTTGATTCTGTCAAAAGGCTTAGGCTCTGCCCAGTGGAAGTTACAGCGCAAACTTCCTGAGCTGCATTCGAGTGAATGAGTTAATGCCTATAAGTGGAAAAACATTCTGAGTTGTTATCCGACCTGAAAAGAGAGACACCTGTTTGTTCTCTAAATGTACTATTAAATTTTCCCAAATAAATAAGAGAACATTTTAGAGATCCTGGTACAGGCCACCTTGAATACTGGTCAGCATATAGTGGCTTTTAAGGAAAGAAATGTAGCTGTCCAGGAATAGAAGAATGTGATGGACACTCTTCTGAACACGTCAAAGACCACCACATGACTGAAAAATCTATATCTACTTCATTGCCTTTGAAAGGTGTGTAACCCAGAAGAATTAGGTTCACTCTGAATGTGCCACACTTTTGTTTTCACATCTTTTAGGAGAAAGACTTAAGTCATATATAGACATGGAAGGTGCTCACTATATGGATTGTCAAAATCTAGTGTATTTTCTGAAAGACATGCAGTGAAATTTCATAAGTAGATTTTAATTCAAGTTAAATGGTAAACCTGAAAATGTCTGATATAAAGGATATTTTGAACTTGTGGTTAGAACTATAAGTAAACAGTAAAATTGAAAGATAAACATTTTAGCAGTTGTTAACTTACTAAAATAGGCTTTTCATAGTGACCCTAAGAGTACTAATAAGTTGACTGTGCTAATCAAAAGGTTACAAGATAATAAAGCACTGTTTAAACCTGTGCAACCCAGCAACCTTGGCCATTAACTAAGAATGTGCAGATATCTGTGAATATACCATAGCAGAAGGAATGCTGTACCTAGCACAAATGCTCTTTTTAACCAGTACATACTGATGGAATGCAATAATTAACTGCCAGTATAGTACAGGCAGAATTTTGTCTCTGTGCTGCTACTAAGTTAGCCAGATGTTTAATATTAGTGGACTGAAAGGAATTAAACTGGCTTGTTATATTCTGAGAGCAGTCACACTTATTATGGAGCCCTATATTTGTAGGCATAAAACAAGTGACCAAAGGAATGTGGAGGTCATACGTGTCGATGGAGACAGGAAGGAGTATCCTATAACTCGTCAGAATTCAAACTCTCTTCAGTGAAGTACTGTATCATGTAGCTTGGTACCTAATTTAACACATGACTTGAAATAACAAATGGTCAAGGCTTTAGTCTCTTTAAGACACTGTGGAGCATATGGGGGGAAGGGAAGAGGGAGTACAGTCTGATACTCCATTGAGAGTACACCACTAGTAGGAATGTGTGTCTGGGGTAGAACAGCGGCCTTATACACTGTTAAAAAAATATGCAGTCCTGAATGTATCCCAAATAAAAATGAAAAGGGGTACTGCACAGTTGTGTCCTGACTCACAACTAAAAATACACAGTCCTGATAAAGAGAGGATAAATGCTGAATTTTCAAATTAAATTGTATCCTGGATTTGGGTATTTGGCTGGCAGAAAGAGAATATTCTGTGTTTTATCAGAAACATATTACTGAGTCTTACCAGAAAACTGCAATAACTGCAGAAACTAAAAGGGAAGAACCCATAGTGCATAATAAGGACTCTTGTTAAAAAATTAAAATAATGAAGGATGTTTGTGTGGTGACTGAGAAGAAGAGGTTCACAGTTATAAACTCACAAAGAGAAGAAGAGAAACTGAAAAAGACTCCTACGTTTTCCTCTGTAATACTAAAATAGGGGGCTAGTTAGAAACAGGATTCTCAGCAGCAGGTGTGTTGGTACAGAAGTTTCTTAGGTAAAAGTAAGGAATTGCCAAGACCAAAAAGAGAATAAAGTCAATGTCATGAGCTGCCTTTTGTATAGAAAGGATTAGGAGCCAAATAAAGCCCCATACCTGTAATTATCAGTAAAGAGGTTTAATCTTCTATTTCTTGTCAGTGTGCTGACAAAAATATCCTGACTTGGCAGATTTGGAGTTGAGCAATGAAGACTGAAAATTTACAGTAACACGTTGAGAGGATGACATATTAAGTATCACCAGAGAAGATATAGCCAGAATTGAAGGCAAAACAGCAGATTGAAGGTGAAGCACATATATCTTGAGTTGAAGAATGGTTTCCTATGCAGGGTAGACAAAAAATAAATCCTGCACCATCTGTTAGTTTGAAAACCTTTTAGTACACCTGTCATGAAATTGGTGTAATGCCTTATTTTCAGAGAACACTTGGGGATGGACAAAACCAGAAGTAGAATTTTATTTATTTTATTTTTCATTGTTTACCAGGAAAGTTTGACTGAGTAAGAACCCATTTTCAGTTGAAGTCCAGGGAGAAAAGCTTTAGCAGCAATAACATATTATATGGTGTATTTTAAAAGCAGAATAATGAATGCACATCTACAATTGCAGAGATGCATGTTGCACATGATATTAAAAAAAAAATGAAAATGAGTAAAATGTTTACTATCTCCACTGCTGTGTAGCCTTTTATTTTTATGGGTTGTACTGCCCTGGATACAACAACGAAGCAGCTTTACAAAGCTCTGGCTCCCTTCCACACCTTCTCTGCTGATTGGGCAGCACTGAGGAGGGTAAATCAGCAGTCAGAGTGAATATTCTTCAATGCTTTCTTGCTCCTTCATGAAGAAGCAGCCTGGAAGCTTCACAGGAGCAGCAGCTGACCTTCGTTCAGTTTGAGCAGGAACCTTTATGAACTATGTGGTGTTTGAGCTCACTGTGTGACAACCTACCTGCCATTTTTTCTGTCAGACTGAGTTTTGTAATAAGGGATTTCTGACAGGAATTTAGTGCTCTGCTTGTGCATTACTTTTTTTACGGGACTGTGTATGTGAGTGTAGGTGTAATTGTGCTGCTTCTGAACACTGTTTGACAACTTACCTTCTGAATTACTCATTTTAGCAAATCTTATTCCATTTGAAGCATCCTCCATAGTCACAACATGGATACTTACCCCGTTCATGCTGGTTCATCTCCCACTGTACCTAGAAAGAAAAAAACAGCTTAGCAAAGAGTCCCTGCCAACTCTAGGCCCAATCAGTTCCTCACTCGACGGTGGGTGACTTTGCAGTGGCCATTAGTCATTCCTCAAACCACTCACTTACCTATCTAGCTTTCTATATTATAGACCTTTCAACCACCACAAACCAGGGCCAGCCATATCCATTTTGTCTGTTCCAGTGTACTCTCTGGGCATGGGAGAACTATCTGTTCTGGTTGAGAAACATATTCTGGGAGATGGTGCTCAGTGTAGCCAGGGAAAGGGACATCTTGATAAGGCAGAAGTACTGTCTCTGAGTCGAGTCAAGTCATCAGCTATACCTCTAAAGAGAAAACAAAAGGTTAAACACTGTTCATCTGAAGATATGGTGTCTGTTAGAAAAGATGATTTTCTTACTTTAGCATTTTCTTACTTTAGCTAGGAAATTGTTTCAGGCTATTAATCATGGTGCTAAGAAACCCTTACCTGAAAAGGAATTAAGCAGAGACATTTCTGAGGAAGACATGTTAGAGGATCATCACATATATAGGGATAGGGCTTTTTCACCTATAGATTCCGAAGCACAAACCTCAGATTCAGAGGAACTTGGTCCTCACCACCTCCTTTGGAGGAATTATCCTTTTCTCAGAGAATAGCCAGGATAGATGAAGCTTTTTGGATGTTCTCCCTGAATTGAAGAGATGATAAGTAGATATCTCATTTCACTTACATTCCTCCATTTGAGCCAGTTGTGAAGGATGTATTTAATGTTGCCTGTAAAGATTCCGATTCTCAGTCTTCAATCACCATAAATGTAGGTAGGCTTTATATAAAGTTTTTCAAACTAACAGGCATTTGCTTACCCACCTCAGGTTTGACCTTGCGGCCATATCCACATCTTCACCAGTTGGGAACAGGCTCTTGCTGTTTTCCAAACCTTCTTCTGTGGGCATAGAAGGAAAGGTATTGAATAGATTTAGTAAGAGAATATTTCTTTTTCCACTTTGACATATAGAATTCTTAACTGTCAGACACATATATGGAAGTTTGTTCTTTTTTTATATTGATAGTTTAAGAGAATTATCTACTACACTTCCCCCTCAAAG
This sequence comes from Protopterus annectens, assembly GCF_019279795.1. Taxonomy (NCBI): domain Eukaryota; kingdom Metazoa; phylum Chordata; order Ceratodontiformes; family Protopteridae; genus Protopterus; species Protopterus annectens. Next base: position 1,808,136,591 of record NC_056741.1, read on the forward strand.
GTAGTGACAATCTGAATTACATTGTTTTTAACATTTCTTAAATATTGAAACATGCCTTAAGGACTGTGTATGATTTTGCAGGTACTGTATTTAGAGGCACTGCTACTACGGCAGCACTGAGGAGATATGCCTAGATGCAGAATCAAAAGTTGTCTGATGAGGTAAAGTCTGACTTTTTAAATTCAGCTTTAGATAAGGAGGTTTTGTTTGGCCAATCTGTTATTTAGGTCCTCAAACAATTTGATGAGAGAGGGAAATTAATAGAGGGAGTTTCCAAGATATTTTCAGGTCTTCCCTTACAAACCTCTAAGATCCAGTCTCCCATCTAAGAAACAAAACTAACAGTCTGTCCCTCCTCAAGCCAAACAGAAAACCAAAAGGAGATGGCAGGAGGGGGACAACAAGAAACAAAAGACAATCTAATTCTTCAGAATGTCTATACCAGCATTATTTCCCCCCTCTCCACCCTTCCTGTCTCTCAAAATCTGTCCCAGAAGCTGGCTCTCTGCATTTCCCTCTGAAGGCAGATTGTTTCAGACTCCTGGCTGTTAGAATGGTCCAGGAAGGATACAGTTAGCACCAGATACAAACTCCTATTTTCAGGGGAGTTCCTCCCCATCCTCCAAACCATTTTTCCATAGGTTCTTCAGCTCTTCCTTCTAGGAGTCACAGAACCAGTGTCATCTAATCAAAGGAGTGAAATCTTCTCTTTCAGAATGTTTTTGCTAAGAACGAGAGAATCCTCTTGGAAATCAGTTTTAGATATTACCTTTCTGAATATGTATGTGACAATTCAAATATTCAAGATATTGACCCTTCAAAACCTGTTACCTCTCATTCCTCAAGGAAGTCTTATGGTATCATTAGATGTAAAAGAGGCATACCATCACATTCCCACATCCAAGAATTTCAGGAAATTTCTTAGATTTTTTTTTTGTGTCTGAGTCATGTTACTAGTTTTCAACATTGCCCATATATTCTGTATGGCTCCAGTTGAGTTTACAAAGTGCTTAGCTCCAATCATAGCTCATTGAAGACTGAGTTACATATTTCCTTATTTAGATGACTTACTCATCTTTACAAAGTATTTTCCCAGATGTCGAGTCATTACAATGGGTATCTTCTCTTCTGATCAATCTGGGAGCCCAAATAAATGTTGAGAAATACTCCTTGACCCTGTAAGGCAGGATTGTCTTTCTAGGCTATCTTATAAACACCCTACAGCAAAAGGTTTTCCTGACACAGGATAAGGTGGCTTTTATATGGAAACCTTCCATAGGTTCATATGTAAGTGCTAGGCTAGCTTCCCTTGCAGGCCATTATAAGCTAAGCCAGTTTCCCTTTATGTGCTCTAATTAACCTATCCTCTTTGGTTAGAGATTGGCCTTACCCATCCCATGGTCAATAATTGTATATGGCCCCTAATGAGAATATATGGTATCATGCCATAGATAATTTGAGGAAATCAATGTAAGGGATAAAGCATTTACAAGCTTCCTCTGTCCATTGGTAATACAGGGTTGGTCCTGAGGTAAATCTTCTGTTTCCCATTCATAGATTCAAATTACGCTTGAATATGGACAGGAAATTAACTTTGTTTTATGTGGATGGAGAGTCTAATCCAGGGTTGCAATATCTTCTGTGAGATATAAGTATCTCTCTAAACCATTCTGTTGAGGTTGCAGAAGAGGTTTCAATTCCTAGACCAAGCATATCTGATGCCACTTGACTTGCTGATGTGCAGTAAATCCATTAGTACTGGGTTGGAAGATGCCATGTATGCCAGATGCAGGTCACCTCTTAGCTGTCTGTAGGACACTTGAGTAGAATGACAAGACTGTGAGTCAGCCCATGTAGGATAAATGTATCTCTGTGGGAGTTCCAGTTGTTGCATGTGTCTAGACAGATGCATGCCAAATGGAGCATTATATTCAATGACTGGCCTAATGAGGGCTGGGTAAAGGGAGACAGTGACATCTCTAGATCTAGACACAATCCTTTTGTTTATAAGCTGTGCAATATAGAAGGACTTTCTCAGAACAAATGGACAAAAATGGGCAAAATGTAGGTCACTATCCATATAAGTTCCCAAATCCTGTACAACTGGGCCAGCTCTTAGGGCCGTGTTATTAATGTGGTAGTTCCCTGAGATAAATAACTTCCTAAAGGATATAATACTGCATTTTTTTGGCATTTAGCTCCAGTCCATGATTTTGGCATCATCTATTTATTTATTTGGAACAAACCTTCCTGTAGGATAGCTTAGTCATTTGGGGATTCAATGATTGCCCCTAGCTTGCAGTTATCTGCAAACTTAGTTAGCCAGAGTCCTTTAGTATTTCCAAGGGAGATGTGGGCTGTGATACATGCCTTAAAATCTCTTTAGGATCTATGGTCCCTTGTAGCACTTCAGGTGATTACAGATAGTTGAAGGAAATCAGGTCCAGCCTTTGCAAAACTCCAATCAGTTTATTCCACAAATATGTAATATAAAATAGTTTAATATAATATAATATAAAATAATATAAACTAATATAAATTGAATATAAACTGAATCTTATTCAATATTTATTATAAATGATGAAATGAATTGAGTCAGTTAAAAAATTTTGCAATATATTGTTTGTATGTAAAACGTATATAACATAAAGTATTTTTATAAATTCACATACTGAATATTTCATAAAATGAGTTTGGTTTAGCTGAAAGAAAGCATTTTCATGTATTCATGAGTTAAAAATTTTAAATTGGTTAAATATCTTAGTTGATTAATTAATTAATGGCATACTTTGTGTATATAAGGAGTGGTTCTTTTAATTTATTTGTCTTTGATTTTCTGAAGAAGAACACGAATCGAAAACGTACTTGTATGTGTGGCGTTAATATTGGACTGTCTCTTTGTGGAATAAACTGATTGGAGTTTTGCAGAGGCTGGACCTGATTTCCTTCAAGTGTGTGTATTTAATTCAAGTTTTATTTTACACTTGAATCCTTTTTCTATTTTTCGTGATTACAGACAGTGCCACAAAAATGTGGTTCAGAAAAAAGCAGGGGTGCACCAGGTCATATCCACTGTGCAGGCTGAAAAAGAGTACGAAGATTTAGCCCAGAAGGTATCACCCTAGCTCTTAGATCTAGGAGAATGCTTCTAGTCTCCTCTAAGCAGGAGGAATAAGATGCCCTGTGGAATGTTTTTTCAAAAGTATATTCAAGCCAGTTAAGTGAGCTGATGGACAAGTGTTTTTGTATTTCCATTAAAAGTGTTATAGCACTCAGGAAATTAAGCCTAATATATTAGAAATCTTCACTGCTACAGTAGCCACACCTGCCATCTGTCCCCCGAGTATTATATATATAGTTAACTTCTGGTATATAAAATGATGTATTACATGATCTGATGATGTCATTTTCATACATTCCTTAACTGATGGTTCTCGGATCCGACTCATCCACTTTTAGCAGATCCTCAGATCCAGACTCTTGACCTCCTCCCTTTATCCATAATGCCCTGCCTGCCTAACATACGTCAGATCTTATTTGCCTCCAGATGTGGATCCTTGCCCTCTAGAGCTATTTAATTCTTTAGTTTAAATAGTGAATTCTTTGTAAAATATGTATTCCCTATTATTCTCTTTACTGATTAATTTCTTTCTTCTCTTTAAAAAAAATGTAAGTTTTTATTATTATTGTTTGAATTTTTCCATAGCCTTCCTTTCTTAGGTATGCCATTATGGCTAATAAACCTAATGGCTTTAAAAAGTGCATCACCTGTGAGCTTAAAATACCTAACCTGAATGCCCACAGGGAATGCATATACTGCTTGGGCACTGCCCATTTAGGTGCAGATTGCTCTATATGTGCTGGCTTTAACTCAAGGGCACTCACAGACAGGCAAAATAAAACATGTATTTGAAGGGCCTTCTCCCTTCCACTTCTTGTTCCTCTGTTTCATCTGGGGCTCAAACCCCTTCAAAGAAAACTGACAAAGAGAAGCCCAACTCTGCTCCCAAGGATAAAGACTCTCAAAAGAGATCTCCAGATTCCACATATTTTTTGGCTCCTTCCTCAGAGCCACCTCCAAAAGTATCAAAAAAAGTTGAATCCAAGCATTTCAGATCCCTCTGCTCCAAAATACAAATATCTCCTCGAATCCAGTCACCTGTTATCATACAAGATCTGGTAATGTCTCTTCTGTCTTCATCTGTCCTGCAGGAGTCTCTTTGCAAGCATTCTAGACCTCCATCCACAATCTCTTTAATCATGTCTTCCAAGACTTTGTCCGAGGCTGAAGTGGTAAGGGTAATGAGGAAATTCCTCAGAGCTCAGATCCAGATGAAGATAATCCTGGCTCAGTCTCTCATTGGATCTGTGAGCCTGCTTCTTACTAGTCCCTCTTTGTTTTCTCCTTCTCCTGTCTGATCTGCTGTGGGGGTGTCCTCATTGGATCCAAAGACGATTTATTCTTCAACTCCAGTCACTTCCTTGAGCACTCAGAGCCAGAGTTCTTAGCTGAAGCATCGGCACCGAATCCAGGAGACCAGAGTTGACTCCAAACTTATTGGAGCCATCCTGGACCCTTAGAGCCTTGGTGCTGGACAGCTCGGGTCCAATTCCATCCTCGGGTGTAATGCTTGCAGGGTCACAGGGGCCAGTGTTTCAAGAAATGTTGGTTCTGCTACCATCAGCTTCAGTCTCCCTTCAATATTGTGGAGAGGGCCTTCTCTTTACCTAGAGAAAGTACATCCTACTCCACTCAGATCATATCAGTTTACCTCCTTTGGGTCTTTGCTTTGAGCCTCATTCTTCCTTTCCACTGGGATAGCCAGCCCATTTAAGTCTCCAGTCAGTCCCTCAGGACTCCCCTATCACTTCTGATACTGCACTAGACCATCTTGCTGATGAGGTCCCTCAGAAGAGATCGTAAAAGGAAACATTTAGATACCCCTCATGGAGGACATTGATTTCAATGAAGGGGAAGGGTCCCTGAGATTCCCACCTGAAGACATCTCATTTGGACACATTCTTGACCTCTTAAAAAAGGTGGTTGGTCTTCCAGTACCCTTTCCTAAGAGAAGTCAGTGTTCCTGGAGGCTTTCAGGTCTGGCCCGGCTATGTCTTGGGTGACAACCCCCCCCCCATGGTTGATGAACTTATAGACCTCATTTCTCAGGTGTGGAAGGAAACAGATGTTGTGAAGACCATCCCTAAGCATGCAGATACTTTTTTAGCCCTTCCCAATGACAAGACATACTGGAGCAAAGGGGTTCCAATTGATGCCATGGTTGTGGCGGCAGTCATGGAAAAAGAGCTTGAAGAGCTCTTCTGTCCATCTCCCATCTCCAGGGCCTTGGGAAGATTTGATAAGTGCATTCATATTTTAGTGACCTTTGCTCTCTGGTTGTTGAATTATCTAATACATTTTATGACATTGCAAAGACATTTGACTAAAGAACTCTCCAAATATCTTTCTGGGTCCATGTCTGCCAATGACCAAAATAGAGTTTCCTTGCAACTGGCCACCTTACAGCTGATATCTAATGCATCCATGAGGTTGATCTCCCATATGGCAGAAGGTACCTCACAGGTGACAGGTTCAGGCATAGCCATTAGCAGACATGCCTGGATGCACGTATGCAACATTTCAGAGCCCTTTAAGTCTTCAAGTCATCAGTGCGCCATTTGATCAATCTTTCTTATTTGGCCCTAAAGTAAAAGACATGCTCTCAAGATTGGAATAAGAAGAAAAGACCTTGTCTACCATAGGGATACTTTTATCTACCCCTCAAAGACCCTTTTCCCGGTAATCAGCGAGGGGGTAGAAGGATGTAGTTCCATAAATCCCAGGGTCCTTTCCAAGACTCACAAGGAGATAGAGTTCCTCCCTCTGCACCTGGGAGAACTAATGTAAGATGGCACCCCCATGGCAGAGGTGGTCTGCAGAACCAGGGTTTCCTGGATTTCTTCACGTTCAAACCCTATCACCACTTCTGAAAGGTGGCCCAACTGTTGCCTTCTGGAGGCAGTCTGCAGGTGTTTTATTCTCTGCACCAAAGACCCTGGCTATCCATAACAAAAGATTCCTAGGTGCAGAAAATTATATCCAGAGATTATTATATACCTTTTTTCCCAAATTCTTCCCTACAAGATTGAAGAGAATCCCTGAGGTTCCACCCAATCAGAGGGAAGCAGCAGCCTTAAAAATAGAAAAGCTGCTAGAAAAGAGTCACTCAGAAGGTCACCCCAAACCAGAGAGGATCAGGGACCTACTCAAGATTCTTCTTAGTGCCAAAAAAGACAGGGGATTTGAGACCTATCTTGGAGCTCAGCAAACTAAACCAGTTCATAAAACATTCAAAGTTCCAGATGGTCACAATTCAATTCATTCTGCCCATACTGTGAAAAGACAATTTGATATGCTTGATAGGGTCTATATTAGAATACCAAACGTTCAAAATTTCGAGTGTTCTAATATCGACCCATTTTCAGCAAACGCTAAAAATATCGAAGAAACAGAAAACCAAATGTTTTTCCTATGGAAAGAAGTCGGTTGTCCGTTTCTGTTGCTTTGGTATTTTCAGCACTGTGGTGGAAAGTTATGGGTCGGGTTCAGGTAAGTGTGCGATTGTGTGGACGTGAGGATTAGGGTGGGTTAGGTGAGTTAGGGTTAGGGCGTGGGTCAGGTAAGTGTGCGATTGTGTGGACGTGAGGGTTAGGGTGGGGTAGGTGAGTTAGGGTTAGGGCGCGGGAGAGTTGACTGTGCGATAGTGACAGACCTTAGGGTTAGGGTTTGGGTTAAGGTAAGTGGATAGTTAGTGGTGTATGTATAGTTTAGTGTAGGGTTAGGTGTAAGAGTTTAGGTGTATGTGTGTAGATTGCTGTTTGTTTGGTGTTCTTATGTTGTGTGTATGTGTTTTGGAACAACAAATTTTTTCCCTAGGAAAAAATTTGCTGTTCTGAATGTTCGATGTTTTAAATTTTTGATTCATAGGGTTCGATATTAGAACACTTGAAATTTTGAATGTTCGGTGTTCTAATATAGACCCACTTGATAGATCTTCAGGATGCATACTATCACATCAGAATAAACACACATTCGAGAAGATATCTGCACTTCTGGCTGGGAGTCAGTCATTACCAGTTCACAGCATTGTCCTTTGATCTCACCACAGTCCCTTTGGTGTTCACCAAGTGCATGGCAGTGGTAGCAACTCACTTGAGTCTGCTGGGATTCCAAGTGTTCCTGTACCTAGACAGCTGGCTCCTACCTGCCCAAACCAGGCATCTACATCTACAAGCAGTGGACTACTTGCACCAGTTGTGTCTCCATCTAGGCATCACAGTCAATTACAAAAAAATCACAACTCACACTACACAGAGTCTGAAGTTCATAGGTGCTTGTCTGGACACAGTCAGTCAAATAGCCTCTCTCACTCCAACTCAAATCCAGATACTCAGATCCCAAGTCAAGAAAGTAATCCTGCTTTCTTCTCTTCCAGCACCACTAATCTTACAAGCCCTGGGATCCATTGTAGCTGCTGGCACCCTAGTTGCTTTAGCAAGGTTTCACATGCAAATTCTGCAGTAGACCCTGTCAGTACAGTGGTCCGTTCTTCAGCAGCCTTCAACCATCCCAGTCAAGATCAAACAAGCTTGCAAAAGTTATCTTCTTTGCTGGCTGCACTCAAAAGAAGTTTCTGAAGGCCATCAGTTTGTTCTCCCCCTGCCCATAGCCACGGTGACCACAGATGCCTCCAAAATAGGGTAGGGAGGCGCTACTTAGGAAGGACAGTCCAAGGCACATGGTCTATAGAAGATGCCAAGACGCAGTGTCCTAGAAATGAGAGCAGTCGTTTTAGTGCTGCAGACCTTTCAAGTCTCTGTCCCCTCTGGGACGATTATTGTTCAGACAGACAGTATGTCTGTAGTCTGTTACATTAACAGACAGGGAGGAACCAAATCTTATGTGCTTTATCAAGAAGCAATGAGAGTTTTTCAATGGGTGATCTCTTTCTAATAGCAAAACACGTACCAGGAAAAGCCAGTGTGATTGCAGACAAACTAAGCAGGTCCATTCCGATGAGTCATGAGTGGTTTCTCAATATCAAAGTGTTAGAGAGAATTTTCCATTGATGGGGCCAACCATACTGTGACCTATTCACTTCTCCCCTCAACAACAAGCACAGCAGGTTCTTTGCCCTGAACCCTCCAATGAGGGAATCACAGAAAGATGTTGTAATCCACATTTTGGCCCTCCAGTCTTCTTTATGCTTACAAGCCATTACCTCTCATCCCTAAATTTCTAAAGAAAGCATACCAGTTGAAGAGCACAGTTATCCTTATTGTACCCTTTTGACCTTGTCAGATTTGGTCCCCCATATTCTGATCTCACCTTCTACATCCACTCTGGATACTAGATCCCAATCCAGACCCCCTGTTTCACCTAACAAGCATGACTCTTCCGGACATAACAGGCCTCAAATTGACCACATGGTTTCTCCAGTTCCATTGATTGCTAGATGGTCCAGGCTGTCCATCCTGATCCATCATATTTTGTTAGTGTCTCAAAAAGCTTCTACTTGAAATATTTACAAAAATAAATGGAAGATGTTTGTATTTTGGGCCCTTAGGAATCTGGACCCCATTTCTGACCCTGCTCCAGCTGTACTTGATTTTATAGTTTTAATTTTCAGTGAAGGGGATAGCTTGTCTGCTATTAAGGTCTAGCTGGCTGCCATGTCAAATTTCCACATAGGTGAGAATAATTCTTTCTTAGATTTTTCTAAATTATGTAGTCTTTCTCAAAGGAGCTTTTCTACTTAGAATTACACTAAAGGATCCTACTCCTCCTTAGGATTTAACTATTTTCCTTCAAGCTCTGACCAAAACTCCATTTGAACCCTCAGTAGGGTCACACCTGAAATGTTTATCTTGTAAAACCATTTTTCTAATTGCTGTCACATCAGCTAGGTGAGTATCCAAACTCCTGGCTCTATCTTTCAAATCTCCTTACCTGGTTTTCCCCAAAGTCAGGGTGTCCTTGTGGACCAACCCATCTTTTTTGCCTAAGGTAGTTTCTGAGTCTAATATTAACCTCCAGGTTTTCACTCCAAATTTTTCAAACAAGGGGGTGTACATCCTCTATCTTTTGTATGTTGATAGACAGCTTTATTTATATCTCCATAGAAACAAAGATATCTGGAAGACTTGACCACTTGTTTGTATCCTTCTCACCTAGCAGATTTGACAAGTCATTTTTTAAAGTTACACTTGCCAAAATGATTAAACAGTTGTATCTCATTTATCCATAGTAAAAGGAGATTAACTTTGCCTAAGTCTCCTAGAGTACATTCCACGGGGTCTATTTCATAAGTCTGAACGCTGAATTGTCCAAACGCCAAAACTTCGAACTGGGAAGTTTGAAATCTCAAAATAGCAAAGCCGCAGGACAACGAATTTTTTCCCAGGGAAAAAATTTGGTGGGCCGTTTCTGCGGTTATACTATTTCCTCCACTGTGGTGCGATCTCAGAGTTGGTATATTTAAGTAGGGGGGTGTGGGGGTGAAGTCCCCCCACACTAAAAAGAGTTTGAAGTGTTTGTTTGTTTTTTTGTGGTTTTGTGCCAAAACAGCGATTTTTTTCCCTGGGAAAAAAAAATCATTGTTCTGAGCGTATTGCGTTTTGAAGTTCCGGGTTCGATATTTACATAGTTGAACTTATGACAGTTCAACTGTGTGATATAGACCTCATTCCACGAAGTCTATGGATGTATCCTCAGCTTTTTGGTCAAGAATTTCCATAGTTGAAATTTGTTCAGCTGCCACTTGATCCAATGGTCATACTTTTATTGCTCGTTACAAATTAAATTTGGTTTCTAGGAAGAGAGCTGCCATTGGCTCCAACGTATTCCAGAATATTGTTCCACTAGGCCCACCCAGGTTTCTTCTAACTGGGGACTCTGTCCCATCAGTTGAGGAATGAATGAATGAAAATAACAACATCAGAGAAAAACGTTATGTACTACCCATAATGTTACATCTGTTTGTCTGTTTTCATTTTTCCTTAGTTTCCTGCCCTTTTAACTTTTTTCCATTTTCCTGGATGGGCCTAAGGGTTTCAGTTTAGGAACTTTCTATTTCTGCACCTTCTTGACTTCTATTAAGATATTGTACACTGTCTCCTATGGGCGGCAGACTTGATCTGAGGTATGTTTGTTGGGTAGGGCATTATGGATAAAGAGAGGATCTCAAGAGTTTGGATCCAAGAATCTGGTAGAAGCAGTTGAGTGGTATCCAAGTCAGATCCGAACCCCATCAGCTGAGGTAGAATGAAAATGGACAACACAGGTGTAACATTATGGTGAAAGTATAACTTTTTTAGTGGTTCAGGATGAAGCTGTCCAGTTATGTCCTGTCCTAAAGAATGCTGCAGTAGTGAGACATTTGAACATCTACTGTTATGGGCAAGTCCAGCTTACAGAGCTGTACTTCACCAGTGATAATGTATGATGAGATACAGTTTAAGAAAAAGTATTGAATGCTAGAATTAGAGGATAGAGCATGCAGGGAAAACCTGAGATTTTCTGCTGTACCAGAGAAGCTGGAAGAAACAAACTGTATTAATTTTATGAAAGCACAAATAAGCAACTGCACTGGTATTCCACAGCAGGAGTTGTTAACTGAAAGGGCACATTGTGTGTATGCCCCAAACCTGATCATGAGAAAGCAGCCTAGACCTTTAATAGTAAATATGCAATCCTACTAACAGAAGGAGTTGATTCTGCAAAACTGTGGCAGAAAGACGAAGTACTAAAAGTGAGAGACAGTAGAGTGTTTGTGGGAAATGATTACTCACTGTACACCAGGCAGAAGAAGAGTTAATTTATTCCACTAATCTGGGAATATCAAGAAGCAGACATGAGATTCAAACTGTTGTATCCAGCTATCTTCAGAATATCCTTTTTCTGGATGAGCAAAATCATTTGTAATGCAGAACATGCTAAGGAGGAAATACAAAAGTTTGTCCAACAAAAAGTCAGCTGTGAAATAGAAGCAGATTCTGCTTCTTGTTCTTCTGGTAATAAAGACCACAGAGAGAATGTGACAGTGAAATATTTTCCAGTATTTGAACAGAAAATGCTTGAGAGACAGAAAAAAGCACAAGAGTTGAGTAGAAGAACTGAGAGTACATTGGAAAGGAAACAGAGCCTGTATTTGGAAGATGGAGATAAACAGGAATAAAAGCAGCATCTTGTAAAAAGACAAATAAATGTGGGATTATAAAGCATTAATTATATTTGTGAAACATGACAGAAAAACAGAACCCGGAAATATCTATCCTTTTTTTGACTTTGTTAAACTTGTAGGGGACTCTAAAGTATATGCCCTACTTTGTGTCATTAATGTCTGGAGGAACAGTTAGGAGAGGGGAAGAGGAAAGAAAGTGTTAACTGTAAGTAAAACAATGTTTTGTTCTTAACAGTAATATTTGTATAGTATGCATACTATAAAGTTTTCTCAGTTATTTTCAAGTGTAATGGGGATACTAAAGTAAACAGGTACCTTTTTTTTCTTCTTTTTTTCTCTTTCTCCTTGGTCAGTTTTAAAAAATGTAGGCACTGCAATGTGGGAAAAAAGAAGAAAAGTATGTTTAAAAGAGTATGTTACAAAAAATGATGTTCTTTTTCTCATTCTTACATAGGCGAATGACTAGATTAAGGCTCTTGGCTTTATCTAATAAGTCTTAAGAAAAAGCAAATAAAAAGCATTGAACATAATGAAGCTCTCCTCTGGCAAATAAATAAATACTTGTTGAAGCATATCTGTACCAGGTTTTCACGCCTCCGTGTATTTTTTCCCTTTAAATACCTGTATTGAATTATCAGTTGTGACACAGGCAAATTTATGTTCATATAAAAGTAATCAAACTGTATTAACATAACAAAGATTATACTTCACATATATTGCTATACAGTGGATATAAAAAGTGTACACTCCCCCTGTTAAAATGCCAGGTTTTTGTGATATAAAAAAATGGGACCACAATCAATCATTTCAAAACTTTTCCCACCTTTAATGTGATCTATAACCTGTACAGTTTAATTGAAAAACAAATCTTTTAGAGGAAAAATATAAAAAATAAAAAAATGTACAATTAGCTGGTTGCATAAGTATGCACACCCTTAAACTAATATGTTGTTGAAGCACCTTTTGATTTAATTACAGCATGCAGTCTTCTTGGGTACATACCTGCCATCAATTAAAGAGTCTCTGATTAACCCCAAATAAAGTTCCGCTGTCCTAGTAGGGTTTTCCTGACATTTACTCAGTTGCCTGCTACAGCAAAAGCCATGGTTTGCAGAGAGCTTACAGAGCATCAAAGGGATCTCATTCTTGACAGGTATCAGTCAGGAGAAGGGTACAAAAAATTTCCACAGCATTGGATATACCATGGAGCACAGTGAAGACAGTCATCAAAATGTGGAGAAAAATATGGGATAACAGTGATGTTGCAAAGAACTGGATGTCCCTCCAAACCTGATGAAAAGACAAGACAAAAACTGGTCAGGGAGGCTGCCAAGAGGCCTACAGCAACACTGAAGGAGCTGCAGGAATTTCTGGCAAGTACTGGTTGTGTACTACATGTGACAACAATCTCCCTTATTCTCCATATGTCTGGACTATGGGGTAGGGTTGCAAGATGTAAGCCTTTTCTTACACAGAAAAACATCCAGGTCCAGCTAAAATCTGCAAAACAATACATCAAGTATCCCAAAAGCATGTGGGGAAATGTGTTATGGTCTGATGAGACAAAGGTTGAACGTTTTGGCCAGAATTCCAAAAGGTACGTTTGGTGCGAAACAACAATTCGCATCACCAAAAGAACACCCCCCCCCACAGTGAAGCATGGCGGAGGCAGCATCTTGTTTTAGGGTTGCTTTTCTTCAGCTGGAACTGGGGCTTTAGTCAAGGTGGAGGGAATTATGAACAGTTCCAAATACCAGTCACTTTTGGCCCAGAACCTTCAAGCATCTGCTAGAAAGCTGAAGATGAAGAGGAGTTTCACCTTTCAACATGACAGTGACCCCAAGCATACATCCAGATCAACGAAAGAATGCCTTCACCAGAAGAAAATTAAAGTTTTGGAATGGCCCAGCCAGAGCCCAGACCTAAATCCAATAGAAAATCTGTGGGGTGTCCTCAAGAGGGCTGTCCACAAGAGATGCCCTCACAATCTGACAGATTTGGAGTGGTTTTGCAAGGAAGAATGGGCAAATATTGCCAAGTCAAGATATGCCATGCTGATAGACTCCTACCCAAGAAGACTGAATGCTGTAATTAAATCAAAATGTGCTTTGGCTTCCTTTGGCCTCACTTACTTCTCAAACCTTGGATTCTGGATCCGACTTCAGACCTTCTGTCTCACCTGATAGGCATGATCCAGCCAGATATACAAAGCCTCAGGCTGACTGCCTGGCTTCTCCAGTTCCATTAATAGCCAGACAAGCTATGTTCTCTTTCCTTCTCTGACATATACAATAACAAATTTTCACATTGGATTTGAATGTTCTTCTGTTGCCTCTCATAAGCTCTGCAAAGCGTTTTTACGAGGTACTCTCCTTTTAACACACCCTGTTAAAGACACTGCTCCACCATGGGATCTGAATCTGGTACTGCAAGCACTTACCCATCCCCCTTTGAACCAGCAGTTAGGTCTGACCTTAAATATTTGTCTTGGAAAATAATATTTCTAGTTGCCATTATTTCTGCCAAATGAATTTCAGAGATTTAAGCCTTGTCTTCAAAATCACCATACTTGATCTTTCACAAGGATAGGGTTACATTATGAACCAATGCATCCTTTCTCCCTAAGGTGGTGTCAGACTCTAATATCAATCAGTCCATTACTTTGCCAGTATTCTGTCCTAAATTTGCTAACAAGGGTGAATACATGTTACATTTATTGGATGCTCAAAGATAATTATTTTTACCAACACAGAACAAAAAACATCAGGAAAACTGACCAATTATTTGTTTCATTTTCAGTAACAAAGTTGGGGAAACCAGTTGCCAAAGTAACTTTAGCCAGATGGCGGACTGATTGTATTTCTTATGTTATCAAAACCATTATGAGCTCATTCAATTAGATCCATGGCAACTTCTTCAGCTTTCCAATCTAAAACATCCATGGATGACATTTGTGCAGCAGCAACTTGGACTTCTCCCCATACCTTTATTACTCATTACAAATTGGATCTGGTCTCCTGAAGTAGAGCATCATTTAGTTCAGTGGTGCACAGAAATATCCTTCCTTGAGTCCACCCAGGATTTTAGATAGATGGGGACTCTGTCCCATAAGTTGAGGACAGAATGAAAATTGATAACATCAGGTAAAGAAGATATGTACTCACCATAACATTCCATCTGTGTTGTCCAGTTTCATTCTTCCTCAACTCCCCATCTTCCATTCCCCATCCCTTGAGAACTGCTGGAAGAGTGAGTGTAAGGGATGTTACTTCCCTGGTATTGAGCTCCAGATATAGTCTCGTCACTATATGACTGCTAATATTTCTTTCTGCTAAGTCAGCAAACAAGATCTGTGGTACTTGGGGGTGGTGCTTTGTGGGTAAGGGAGATATTTGAGAGCTTTTTGGTTACCATGAGCTTTAGGAACAGCCAAGTTGGATATGAGGGATTGGATCTGAACCCATAAGTTGAGGAAGAATGAAAATGGACACACACATGAAACATTATGGTGAGTACATAACTTCTTTTTAACAAAGTGCAGTGCTGGCTTAAATATACATCTGATGTTGTAAATCTTTATTCATTCCTTACTGTTAGGACTTTGGTGCCATCCTCGGAACCGACACAGCTGTTACCAAGCTCACGCCAGCCAAAAACTCTCAGCTAAGACCTACCCATAACGCCCCTCTTATAGTCTCTCCAGATCCCTTTTGACGCATTTCTCATCAGACGTGCCAAGCCTTCTCTCTCAAGCTAATTATAGAGTTTTTGTGTTACTTCCTATCAATACCTTACTTTTAGTCAGTTTTCACTAATTTTTCATCTTTCATCTATAGACTACTTTACTTGTTCTACTCCTTACCCTCTACGTTTGGTAGTTCCTTTTATACCATTGTTTGTACTGTCCCTCTCTCCTACCTTAGGTAGGCCCTCTTTCCTACCACTTGTGGTATTTCTAAGTACCATTGTTGGTCCTCTTCACTTTCTTTCTATCTGGATATAAAAAAAAAAAAAAAAAAAAAAAACTATTCTCTCTAACTTTGCTGTTATTGTTTTTTAACTGTTTATCTTGTCACTAGGATAGTGTTTTGACATTATGTCTGAAAAAGCCAAGCTGTGTTTTAAGCAGTGTGATAAGTGTGGGCATAAGATGCCCAACTCAGATGGTCATGCCCGGTGTGGTTATTGTTTGGGAGATGACCACATTAATGCTTCGTGTGATATCTGCTCCAGCTTCAGTAATCGCACTTTGGCTGAGCATAAAAATAAGTTAATTTTGAAAGGTGTGATGAAAACTCCCTTCTCGGAGGCACTCGCTGGGATGGAGGTCTCACCACCTCCTAAGACTAAAGAAAACAAAGAGAAACGGAGTCACTCGGTTCCTACATCCCCGTCCATCTTGGAACCAAGTCGACACCGAGCTTCTTCGGTGCCTTCTGCGCAGACAACCTTGGTACCAGGCTCTATGTTTTCCCCCTCAGTGCCGTTTCTAATTTTGTCTCCTATTACTGTACCAGCTGCTGCTCCATCCTCCTCGGTGCCATCTTTGGTCTTGATACTGTCTTTGACTACCGTACCCGCATCGGCACCATCCCCAGCCACTGTGCAGATAGCTTATATGGCTCCACAGACAATGACTCTGTCTGATGTTGAACACCTTCCCAGAATCAGATATTCTCCAACTTATGACCCTTTTTCAGGGCACCAATTTAGCTCCTTTCTTGAAAGACTTGACGGTCCTTCAGCAGCCTTTTGGAACAAGATGTAGTGAGGGTTGTGGACCAGCTTCTGGCAGCTAGAGGATTGTCCACCCCTGCTAGGTCTTCCATCCCCTTGGAACAGAAGCTTTCATGACATACTCACCAGTATACCCTTCTCCGGCCTCTTCCTAGGCCCCGGAGACTTCGGTACCGATGACCACCCCAGTGCATACTGTCTAGGCTCCGACTGCGGAGGTGCCCCTGTCAGCACTGAATACTCTTGGCACAATGGTTCCATTGGAACCAGTGGACTCCCAGAGCAGTGATTGGGCTGTCAGCACCGTGGTTCCTACTTCGGCGCCTATTTTTTTTGCTGGCACCGTCTATGGCCACGGCTCCAGTGGCAGCTACCAGTCCTCTCAGAGCTCCTCACCTGGAGGCAGGCTTCTCAGGGTGGGGTGTGACCCTGCTTCTGAGGTTGTCCTTATCGATTCTGGGCTCCCATCCCTCCTCAGGTGGGCCTGCTTTCCAGGAGATGGAGTGGGTTCTTGCCTCAATAGGCTCGCAGTCAGCACCAATGGCATTGACACCAGAACCCCCCTTGAGTATGCAGCTGTCCCAACCCCCTACTCTGGGATCCCGAGCATGAGAGCCACAAGACCTTCCCTTGAAGGGAACCCTTTCTCCGGAGTCCTCCTCAGAAGATCCCACTGGGGAGCCACCCTGGAAGAAATGGTGCAAGAGGAAGCATCTTGATTCCCCTGCGGAATCTATCACTGAGAACACCGATTGCAATGAGGGAGAAGCGTCACCATGGTCTCCCCCGGAAGACATCTCATTTGGAGACATTCTCGAGATCCTCAAGCAGAGGGGAGACTGGAAGTCCTCTAACCCTTCTTCGGAGGAATCAGTGTTCTTGCAGGCCTTCCGTGCTCAGCCGTCTACTTCCTGGGTGAACCCACTTATGGATTAGCTTGTAAATCTGATCATGCAGCATGCCTGGAAGGCCCCGAACAATGTAGAACCTGTCCCCCAGAGGCCAGACAAAATTTTATCCACCCCCAAAGACCAGCCCAATTGGTCCAAGCAGTTAATAGTTGATTTCATGGTCGTGGTGGCAGCCTCCAAGAGGGAACTTGCAGAAGATAGTTCCACTCTTCATCCCCCGAACAGGGAGTCTTGGGCTACGGACAGACTGGGAAAGTGGACCTATGCTTCAGTAACCTTTGCCATCCAATTACTGAACTGTCAGGCACACTTCACTCGCCTCCAAAGAGACCTAATTTCAGAAATGTCTGCCCCTTTGGCAGGGGTACTGCCTGATGAGGTGTGTGACACTGCACTTGGTATCTCACACCACTGTGGGGGCAGCTCGAACAGCTGCATCAGGCATCGTCATGAGACAGCAATCTTGGATGGGT
Organism: Protopterus annectens; assembly: GCF_019279795.1. NCBI lineage: Eukaryota > Metazoa > Chordata > Ceratodontiformes > Protopteridae > Protopterus > Protopterus annectens. The sequence continues at coordinate 1,808,153,955 of NC_056741.1, forward strand.
TTGTGTGATTTCACAGACTTCTTTAAATCTTCCTTCATCAACACGCCTGTTGATGAATCTTCCCTTTTTGGTCCCAAAGTTAGAGCCACACTATCGCAAAGTGAGAAAAACTGAAAGACCTGGTCTGCTGTGGGCATACGTTTTTCCACCACCCAGAGATCTTATTCCAGGAACCAGAGGGGAGGAAAATTGTGGTTCAAGAAGTCCCAAGGATCGTTTCGTGACACTTGTGGTGAGCAATCCCCCCAGGGCAGAGGGGGCAACTCATCCGGAAGACACCCTTTTGGGGCAGAGGGGGTCTGCAAAACCATAGCACTACAGATTCCTTCTCCAGCTGACCCTTCCAGTGCTTCTGAGCAGTGGCCCGATTGCTTTCCTCTGGAAGCAGTCGGGGGTCGATTTTCCCTGCACCTACAAGCCAGATGCATGGATGCAGAGAATAATATCCAGAGGCTACCATATCCGATTCGATCTTACTCCCAGACCCGTCAAACAAATCCCTGATGTTCCATCCAGTCAGAGGGAGGTAGCAGCCTTAGAAATCGAAAAGCTGCTAAGAAAAAGTCATCCAGCTAGTCCCACCAGATCAGACAGGATCCGAATTTTACTCGAGGTTCTTTTTAGTGCCAAAAAAGACAGGGGACTAGAGACTAATCCTGGATCTCAGCTTACTAAACAAATTCATAAAACCTCAAAAATTCCAGATGATCACGGTCTAGTCCTTCCTCCACTTTCTAGGGAAGGACAGCTGTATGAGCTCTATAGATCTCCAGGGCACATATTACCACATAAAGATGGACAAACGCTCCCAGAGATTTGCCTGCTTCTGGCTGGGAGCCAGTAACTACCAGTTCAGGGTACTGACATTCGGTCTCTCAACAGCCCCCAAATGTATGGCAGTTGTAGTAGCTCATCTTCGACTACAGGAATCCAGGTGTTTCCATATCTAGACAACTGGCTCCTTACCGCCACAACCAGGAATCTTCTTATTCACAGCCTCTCTTACACTCAAGGCCTTGCTATTCACTTAGAGATTACGGTCAGCATGGAAAAATCTCAAATGCCCCCAACAAAAACACTGGAATTTATTGGAGCGATCTTCGACACAACATCCCGTCAAGCTTCCCTTCCTCCTCACAAGCTCTCAAAAACAAGAAGCCAGATTAAAGTCCTCCTCCAGCAGACTTTTGTACCAGCACGCCTTGTACTACAACTATTGGGATCTATGGCAGCAGCCATTACCTTAGTTCCATGGCGAGGTTGGGCATGAGACTAGTACAGTGACTCCTTTCTTCACAGTGGTCGATCTTAACCCATCCTCTCGACCACTTGATACGCCTTACAAATCTTTGCAAGACAGAAATTCTTTGGTGGATGAAGCCAGAATTAAATTTTTGGTGTTGACCATTCTGCCTTCCCCAGCCTAGGGCCATGGTGACCACAGACACTTCCCTGCTAGGGTGGGGGGGGGGGGGCATTTCCAGGGAAAGAAAGTCCAAGGCACCTGGTCCCCCATGGAGGCCAATTTGCACATAAATGTCCTGGAATTGAGGGCAGTTCTCTTAGCATTTCAAGCATTCCATAGATCCCTCCCTTCTGGAACCATTGCAATTCAATCGGACAACATGTCCATTATCTGGTATATAAACAAGTCGAAACAGGTCTTACTCCCTGTGTCAGGAAGCCATAAGAATTTGGCACTGGGCGATAGCTTCCAACCACTTTCTTATAGCAAAGCACATTCCCGGGAGTTCCAGTCTTATTGCAGACAATCTGAGCAGGAACATCCTGATGCCTCACAAGTGGTCTCTCAGTCCTGTAATAGCAGATCAGATCTTCCACTGTTGGGGCAGGCCTTGCTCCGACCTGTTTGCTTTCCCTCTAAACAACAAATGCAGAAGCTACTTTGCCCTCATCCCCCCTCAAGGGGAGTCACCGAGGGATGCTGTGATGCACAATTGGCCCCTGGGTCTGCTGTATGCCTTTCCCCCATTTCCCCTCATCCCAAAATTCCTCCAGAAAGCTCAAAGGTTGATAAGTAAAATGATCCTCATTGCCGCTTATTGGCCCTGTCAAGTCTGGTTCCCTTTCCTATGGCCTCATCTGATTCACAGCCCGTGGATCCTGGATCAATCCCAAGGTCTGCTGTCTCACTCTCAGGGACTGATTCACCCCAATCTCCACAACCTCAAGCTCACAGCTTGGTTTCTCCACTTCCAATGATTGTCAGGCTATCTGATATTTCATCTCCTGTCCGTGAGATTCTTCTGGCTTCACACAAACCTTCAACCAGGAAAATTTATTCTAGTAAGTGGGCTAGGTTCTCTACATGGGCCAAAGATTATGACATATAGACCCTTTCTCTATGCCTATTCAGAAGATCCTACAATACCTGACAACCCTTCTACATGTAGGAGCTTCAGCATTGACAATTGCTGTATATTAAGCAGCTATTGCAAATTTTCATAATGGATTTGATAATTCTTCTGTTATGTCACACCGTTTGTGCAAAACCTTCTTGAAAGGAGTATTTCATGTTAAACCTCTTGTCAAGCCACCCATAGAGCCTTGGGACTTGACTTTGGTGCTTCAGTCATTAACAAGCCCTCCTTTCGAACCTTCTAATTCATGTGATATGAAATTTTTGTCTTGGAAGACTGTACTTCTAGTAGCCCTTACCTCAGCGAGAAGAGTATCTGAGTTGCAGGCCTTGATTGTCAAGAGACCTTACTTGATTTTCCACAGGGAAAGAGTGTCCCTACGTACTGACCCATCCTTCTTGCCCAAGGTCATTTTTGGGTTTTCAGTTAACCAATGCATTGACCTGCTGTTTTTTTTCCCTTAGCATTGAAATATAGAGGGGAATATCTTTTGCATACCCTTGATGGTCATAGGCAGCTTCGTTTTTATTGGACAGAACTAAATCTTTCAGAAAAATGGATAAATTGTTTGTGGCCTTTGCAGGACCCAGATTGGAAGGCCTGTCTCCAAAGTGACTCTATCTTCCTGGCTTAAAAATGTCATTACCTTTATCTACCATCAGAATAAACTGTCTTTACTTTCCAGAATATTGGCTCATTCGACTAGATCAATGGCTACTTCTGTGGCTTTTCACTCCAGAGCCTCTATGGATATCTGTGCAGCAGCCACTTGGGCAAGACCTCATACCTTTATCACTCATTACAAATTGTATTTAGCCTCCAGAGGACGAACATTTTTTGGTTCTATGGTACTCAGGAATATCCTTCCTTAGGGTCACCCAGGACTGAAGTAGATGGGGACTCGGTCTTAACAGTAAGGAATGAATAAAGATTTACAACAGTAGATAAAGAAGTTATGACTTACCATAACATTCCATCTGTGTTGTAGATCTTTATTCATTCATTACTTCCCGCCCTCCTTCCCCCTGCCTGGACTCTTGGTGGACTCTAGGATCTCCTCAGTTAAGGTATTTGCTCAGACAGAGCCTCCTACTTCTCTTTTATTACTTCTATAATATAAGGGTGGGCAAACTCGATCTGAGGAGACTATGAGAGGGGCATTATGGCTGGAGCAAGCTTGGTAATGGCTGTATCGGTTCCAAGGACGGAACCGAAGCCCTAACACTAATGAATGAATAAAGATCTACAACACAGATGGAACGTTATTGTAAGACATAACTTCTTTTTATTTTTCATTTTTTTCAGTGGATGAGTTGGATTTCAGTGCAGATGAACCCCAGACCTCTGGCTAAAGTTGCCAAACATTGAACAGCTCAGGTAACTGAGCGCAAACCCACACAAACATGAGGCTTATATACAGACAAATTTAAACAGTTTTATCACAACTACCAGTGGGAAAGCCCCAAGCTGAGCCTTTCTCCTGCAATCCCAAAGGGTGCGGAGAGGCCCTCTTAATGCAAGATGGCTGGTTTAAGAGCACAGTGACAGCAAACAGTCTAGATTCAGCAGGTCTTAGTTTAACCTATGCTATGTAAGGCAAGGAAACACAATTTCTAGGTGGGAACGAGTAAGGGAGAGTCACTTAAATGTTAAAAGTGATACTGTTTTTTTAGTATACTATTAGATGACCTGCAGTGGTACCACCCTCTGCAGACTGGCAGCTCTTCAAGCAGCTGTGAACAATGGGAGACTGTGGAGAGCATTTTCTATACAGAATTTTAAACTGGAGAGGTTTGCTTATATGCAAGCACGGGGAATTGTTTTTGCGTAATGTGCAAATGTGAGGCTTTTATATGAGCAGGAAGAATGACTTTTATAAAGTTAAACCAGATAAAAACACAATAATCTATCAACCAGTTGTTCCCACCTTGGATGGGTTGAATTTAGCTCTCTGATCCCAGTAGAGTGCAAAAGAACCCTTCCAATGTAAACAAACTGACACTGAGCTCAAGTGCAGTGACAAATGCTTTACAACAGAAGTAAGAATGCCTGCAGTATCATAAGTCCTTGGAAGTAAGTTCACTAACTCTGAGAAATGTTCACAACACACAAATACTTTGCAAAGCTTAGAAATATTTTGGCAGAGTTACTCAGAACAACTTTTGCAGTATCAGAGGAGGCTAGGAAATATCAGAATATTGTTAAAACAACCTAAGAGCAGTACAGCAACAAATGGGTGGAGTTTCTTTAACAAAGTGCAGGCTAAAAATAGTGATACATTCAACCAAATAAATAAATGCAGCACAGAAGTGTTAAATATCACTGAAATAGTTAAAAGTACAAAACATATACTTATATCAGCTTTGTAGGCCAGATGATTTTAGAAGCAATCCAAGTCTTGTATTCACAGGTGTCCATGTCAGGCATAAGAAAGCTCTGAATAAATGAGCGTGATGAATAAATGATGTGATCCATCATCAGCCTGAGTTGTGGATGAAAAATGTTCCAGGGACCATCTACCTTAAAAAGATTTAAAAAGGCAGTTATATTTTATATTGTCATTTCCCATCTCAGCAAACTGTTGCTATTAAGCATGTTCTGATATTGAGTTAAAAAAAAAATTTTTTTAGGGTATGTCTTAATTTTTCATTAATAAAAGTATTTTCTTAACTGATAGAGCAGAAAAGTTCAATTCAGCACCGTCTGATATGTTTACATTCCTTTGTTACTACAGGTATAAGGAGGGAAAATACCCAGAGAACATGGAAAAGTTACAGATTGTAAACAAATCTCCCATGGATGCTGAAATTTCATTCTGTTTCCAGTATGATCAGAAGGCAGCTACTTTTTTATTGGATCCACCTGGTATGACTCTCAAACCGAATGAAAAGAAGGTATACCACAGCTTTGTCGAACTAGTTTGTTTGTTTTTATTTATTTGCTAGGTGAACAGGACCACTAGGACATCTCAACCTTGTTACAAAATAAAATGATAATGAAAGAAATGCATAGCAGGTATAGACAAGAAAGTTATTGCACAATAAATGTAGAATACAAAATTATACAACATGTGTACCTCTAACAGACATTTTCCACTGAGCACTGTCCATTTTTAGTTGTAACCTAACAGAATCCACTGATAATTGATAGAGCAGTGAATATAGAGATATTTTAAGTCAACTGCTTTTGTAAAAGCTGCGTAGGTGCATAGCTGAATGTAGAAATTAATGTGTATCATGATTAGCTGTGTAAAGTAACATACATCACATGTGTAAGATTATTGGAAAGAGCTTATTTTATACAAATGTAGATCATTTTTGTCTGATATGTATAACATGCAGCTTCTGGTAAGATTGCACCCCTTTTATTGCCATTTATTATAAAAAAAAAAACAGCTCTGAGGCTACTTTTCCAAGTTACTGTTACCAAATGTTGTAGTTTTTCTTTAATTTCAGATAACTGTTCTGGACTGAATTTGACCCTAACTTCAAATGACACTATTTCTCCACTTCAAGACAGTTCTAAGACCCCTGCACTGTCAGTCATGTACTGCTTATTATAAGGATCAAATAGCTGTAAAATAATCAGGAAAACTGAATCTCAGATTTGTACATGTTTGTCAGAAGTAGTGAAATATGTATATTTTTCTAATATAAAATGACAGAAGATATCACTTTTTAAGAGAAGAATATTATTTTTGGTTCTTATTTCATAATAAAGTAATGATATAATTTAGACATATGCTTAGTTTGCCATGCTTCAAGCATGCAAAACATGTGAAAAAATGGCAGAAAACAGAGCACTCATATGGCTGCGCAAAACTATTAGTGGTACTGTGCAAAATATAACCAAATTCAAAATTTTCAAAATAATTTGTCATGCTTTACAACTACAGAATGCACTCAAGTGATGTATTTATTCATTCATTCATTCATTCATTCATTCATCCATTCATTTAGTTAGTTAGTTAGTTAGTTAGTTAGTTAGTTAGTTAGTTAAACAGAGGTAGAACACTGATCCATATAGACACTGTTTAGGATCAACCAAGATGTAAAATTACAGAAGAAAAAAATACACAATTAACACAACTACATAAAAAACAAGTGCTAACAATGTTATGAGAGAATTCTGTGTACCATAGATGAGAATTTAGCAAAGGCATTTGTAGACAGGCAAAAAACATTTTTAAAAAGATAAAAGTGAAGTAGAAAATTTCACAATGCACAAATTGTGTAATAAAAGGTTGAAACATTGTAAAAGAAAGAGCAAGTAGTGTTTCAGTGTTACAATATTACTCTGTAGGAGCTCTGAAGTTCTTTTTCTAAGCTAAAAGAGCTACATAACATTACCATAACATTACCTGTTTTGAGAAATTTACATTTTGCTTGCTCATAAAATATGAGGAATGAGAGAGTGTCAGTTATATATTTTGGGATGGCTTCCGAGATTTTGGGGGGTAATGACAAATGAAGAAATGCTGTGTTAGTCTTAGTTTGGTCTTTGGGGTAAGGAGGATGGGGTGGAGGTGGAAAGAGATCAGATGTTGTATGATCCATGTCCTGCTACAGGTCTGCTGGAAAAGAAGGGGACGGATTCTAAGTTGATGATTTTGAATAGCATTGAACCAAGAAGGAAGGTTAGTCTTTGTGGGATGGGAAGCCACTTGACTTTGGCAAGTGTGAGTACATATTTGAAATACTGTTAACATTTACAGTTATTTGGTTGACTGTTAGGAGTCAGTGTTATAAACATGCATATATTGTTAGAATGGATTGGAGTAGAAAGAGGCTCTCCTCCAAGGTGAAGTAAATTAAGGGAAGAGCATATCCTAGCTATTGCAGGAGGACACCTTGCTTATAGTTGTTCTGCCTTGGTGGGGACAGGTAGTGAAAAATTTTCCTGTTCCAGAATAGATGTTTGCTTGCTTTTGCTTTGGTTACTTTGATGTAATTTTGGAAGTTTAAAAAGTTGTTTAACTACAGAACTAGACATCTGTAAACCTGGAAGTTTTCAAGAATTTCTTTGATATTGGGTTTTCCAGGCACTGATTGGAGGAGTGTTTTTTCATAATCTTTTAGTGTTCTGAACAGCATAATTTATTTTCTTTCTTTTTTTATATAGAAGTATATGTTGGTGAAACATTGATTATTGTTTGTGACATCTGTTTGGTAGAGGTCTGAGGTGATGCTAGATGAGGGGCCTGACCTTTAGATAGCTATATTGTCTGCATAAAGTAGAATGAGGAGGATGGGGAGGTCTGAGGGAAGTTTGTTAATTTATATGGGGAGCATAGTATTGGGAAGGTATGGACCTTGAGAGACACCTTTGTTGAGTAAAGAGGCAATGGAGCAAAGTTATACTGTGAAAAATGTTTAAGATAGGAAATTGTTAAACCACTGTGTTGCTTAGGGCTAACACATAGCTTTAGTATGGAGTCATGTAACAATGAATGGTCTCCGGTATTAAATGCCTTAGTCATCTCAGTGAATACATTTTCTGTGAGGTTCCCTCTTTCCATATTCTGAAGGATGCTGTCAGTGTATAAATTGTGTCTGATCTGCTATGCCCTGACCAAAAGTTATGCTGAAAGGAAGATGCGATTTTATATGTTTGAAGTTAGGGGTGAGGTGGTTATAGATTAGTCACTGTAATTTTTTCCAAAGGTTGGGAGAATTGATATTAGTCTGAAGTCAGTGGCAGAGTAGGGGATGGGAGGGACATTTTGGAATAGGTCTAATTTTCCATTGTTGGGGCATAGTTCCTTTAACAAAACAGATGTTATAGAGATGTTTAAGTGAGTTAATTATGTGGTCTTTATACAGGGAGATGAACCATGGATGGAGACTATCCCTTCACGGGTGGGCACATCTGATGAGATCCTGTTGATATTTTCTTTAAATGTGTGTGGTGGTTATGGCTTTGAAATAAAATGGTAGTCAGTGAGAATATATATTTCTAATGGTGGGTGGTTGTGTGAGGGGTTGAGACTTCTGAGATTGGAAAACTCTAGTAAATTATCTTGGGGGAGTGACCAGATAATGTGGAAATGGTGCCATTTTTCAGGGAGTCCTTGAGAGAGGTTCTTCATGCAATGTTAATAAGTTTCTAGACCTACTTTTGTTTATAGAGGGTTGAGGTTTGAGTGGAAGTCAGGAGGTTGGCCTTATGATGGTTAATTGTTTTTTTTAGCTAAATTTCTTAGTTTTGTGAAGATATCTTTATTTTCTGAAGTGGGATAGTTTTTTTCCATGATGCTGACGCTTTTGTTCTAATTCCAGATGTAAAAGCCCATACAGAATAGTATACTGCATGTGAATCTAAATGCGGTGGTGGGACAGTGACAATCCAGTGATAAAAAGCTTTTCCTATTTAGCAGAAATATGTAGGATTTTTACTTCTGATGTAATTACATCTTAGATGAAATGTATTTATGGTCATTACTATAAAAGGAATAGTCAGTAGTCATGTAGATCAGTGGAAACTGGATTTAATGCAAACTGTCATCCAGACCAGTTATTTTTCATATAACTCTAGCGGTACAGCATTTTTCTTGCTCTAATATAATTGTACTGCTGACAGTCTGGTAATATAGCATACAAAAAGTTATTATACAGTACTTTAACTTCCATTTATTTAGTTAAGTTCCCCTCAGAACAAATCCATGTTGCTGTTAGGTCAAATGATTGTTCGCTACCTGATAAAAATTCAGACCTATAAATAAAACACCATAATTGGACAGATAAATCTTAGTTTCATTCCTTAGTATGGAGAAAAGACAAAAACTGGGATGTATCAAATAAAAAGCAAATATCGCTCTGAATGTGCAAAAAAACTAAAGAAAGGTAAGCTGTCTGATGTATGATGTATTGCCTCAAGAAAACTGTGAAAAAAGATAATAAGGAGAATATTAATGCTGTGGAATCACATGTTTAAAATGACAAAGATGTCCCTGGTAATATGCATGTTGCACTTTTATTCCTTGTGGATCCAGCTCACTATTTATACTGTGAGGTTACTATGATGTGAAATGGGTTACAGTCTGACACAGTAGTACAAGGGTTTAACTCTATAGGAGATTTACTCATGACTGATAAAATGTTAAACAGAAGAGAAATTTCTCAGTTTGACAGGACTATTTGTGTAGTAATGAAAATGACAAAAATACAACAAGAGCACTGGGAGGTAACCATATGTTTACTTTAGATTTGACTTTTACTGATAGATCTTCCCCTCCACAAAAGTCTCTGTATTGAATGATTAATTCTCTGAAGTAATAAATTAAAGATGTCTTCCTTACCACCTCTGCATTCAGTCAGCATATATCCCTCTACACTTTTCCTCATTTATATTCTGAGACTTCAATCTCTTCTTCTTCTTTGTAAATCTCCCTTTAGTACTCCTTGAATCCTTCGTTAGCTTGCTGTCTTCTAAATATCCTCCATCTCCCCCCTTTATTTTCCATACGTCTGTCTGCCTGCTTTTTTGTGTGTCTTGGCTAGCTCTTTCCCTTGTGCCTTTCCCACTATCCACCATTAGTCCCACCAGTACCATTGTTGAATTTCTTCCTCCATTCCATTCTTATTACTTTTTCTCTGATCTGTAGTACTTTCTTTCTAATTAAAATTGTTTTACCTTCCTTCTAAACGACCTTCTAACTCTCTCTCTTTCAGTCTCCAGTTCCTCAAACACTCTTCTTTTCTGCAGTATCAGTTTTCCTTTGACAGTGACCTTGATCCAGTCATTCTTCCATTTTTGCCCCTGTAGTTGATATTGTCATGTCCTGACTCCTTTATTAGTTTTTGTAGTGTTTCATTGTCCTCTGTTTTGTTCCATTTATATCTTGCCCACCTCCATTCCCTTCCCTTCTGATAGTTTTCTGTTTCTACATACTTGCCTTAAGTCTTTCTGCCGCATGATCTGAAATGTGTATCTCCTGTATTTGGATCTCTTCCATTAAGTCTATTAGGTTTTCCTTCCCAAAGACCTTGCCTAATCTACTTCCCTGTACAAAAATGTTTCTTGTGAAGGTGTATTCCCTATGATTGGGAAAACTTTCCCACCATATGTCCAGCCACCCTTTCTCTTTCATTCCTTGGGCTTGTTCTTATACTGTCTGTTATACTCCATCCTTCCATGCAACCTGTCTTTTTCCAGTTCTCTGATGACTTTGCAGTTTTCTCCTGACAATGACATTGATTCAGTCATTCTTGCTGTTTGCCCTGTATTTGATATTGTCCTGTACTGACTCTTTTATTAGTCTTTAAAGTGTTCCTTGTCCTCTGTCTTTTTCCATTTATAGCTAACCCATCTCCACTCCCTTCTGATTGTTGTCTGTTCCTACATACTTACCTTAAGTCTCACTGCCACATGATCTGGTATGTATTACTACTGTATTTGGATCTCTCCTATTATTTCCATTGGGTTTTCCTTCCTTAAGACCCTGATTAACCTACTTGCTTGTACCAAAATGTATTCCCTCTCATTTGGAAAACACTCCCCTAATATGTCCAACCACCCTCCCTTCTACCATCTGTTTGTTATATTCCCTCCCTCCCTCTTTCCATTCAGCCTGTCTTTATTGAGTTCTGTGGTGACATTGTAGTCCCCCCACTGTCTGTATTCCATCTCTTTTTGTTTGTGCCCAGTTTGCATAAAAGTTCTTGTAGAGTCCTTCTTCACCCTGTTTGGTGCATATATTTCCTGTTTTCATGTATGCGCCATCCATTGTTTCCTTCCAGATGATCTATCTACCCATCCTACTTTTACTTTCTCTGTAGTTGTCTTAAGACCTCTGTGAAATATGATTACTACTTCTCTCTTTCCTTGCTGTGTTTTTCTCCCTTTGGATAGTCATAATATGGTAATCTGATGTTATCCATTTCATTCATTCCTTAACTCTTGGGTTCGGATCCGACCTTTAGATCCAACTCGACTGCTTTTTCCAGATCACAGAATTCTTCAACTCTCAAGCTTCTCCTTTTATCCATGATTCCCCACCAACCTGACATACCTCAGATCTAGTTTGTTGCCCGTATGACTAACAGAACAGTGGCAAATAAGAAAAGAATGGAAACTGGAGCTCAAACAAAGAACAGAGGTTCCTCCAAAACTCTTCGGTCTTTCCAGAAATAGAAAAAGGAGGGGATGTGTGGGTAGGAAGTTGAGGAAGAATGAAAATGGACAACACAGATGGAACGTTATGGTGAGTACATAACTTATTAATCTGATGTCCATTTCAGTCATTCCTCAACTGTTGGGACAGCGTCCTCAGCTACCTAAATCCCAGGAGGACTCTAAGGAAGGATATTCCGGTGCACTGCCAAGTCAAAGGCTGCTCTTCCCCTAGAGACCAAGTCCAATTTGTAATAAGCAATAAAGGTATGAGGATTAGCCCATGTTGCAGATGCACAAATATCATCCAAGGAAGTTCTGGACAAAAAGGCTGATGAAGTTGCCATAGACCTGCTGGACTAGGCTCTCGGAGATTTTGGCAGGGGTAAGCCCACTTTTTGATTAACAGATTCTATTACTTTTGTTTACCATTTGGCCTGAGTAACATTAGATACAAGTTTGCCAAGTTTTGAATCAGAAAAGGAAACAAACAATTGTTCAGACTTTCTTAGATCCTTAGTTCTGTGAAGTTAGAAACGTAATTATCTGTGCACATCTAACAGATACTTACCTTTGTCTGAAAATTTGGAAACAACACCGGAAGATTAATGACCTGATGAATACTGGGCACAGAAACCAATTTTGGTAAAAAGGAAGGATTAGTCTGTAGAAAAACCTTGTGAAAAACTAAATAAGGGGGCTTACAGGACAATGCTTGAAGTTCTGACACTGTTCTGGCAGATGTAGTAGCAACTAAGAAAACAGTTTTACAGGTAAAAAAATTTCAAATCGGATGTAGCCAAAGGTTCAAATGGGGGTTGACTCAAAGCCTGAAGTACGATGTTTAAATTCCAAGGAGGGGTAGGATCCTTTAAAGAAGGTCTAAGTAAAAAGGCTTCCCTTAGAAAGGCTTTGCAAAGTTTACAGGAAGCTAAAGTAGAATTATTTACTTCCAGATGAAAGTTGGAAATGGCTGCTAATTGTACTTAGTTGAGGAACTATCACTTCATTGAAAATCGTGGCCAAAAAGTCAAGGACAATTGAAATCTGTGCTGAAAAGGGATCTAATTTTTGCTTAAGGCCCAAAGAACAAATCTTTTCCATTTACTCTTGTAAATCTTTCTGGTGGAAGCTTTATGAGAAAATAACAAAATGTGATGGAAGGGGGAGGAGAGCCTGGGCTGTCAAGCAATCGATGAAACTGGAGAAACCATATGGTCAGCTTGAGGCCTGTTAAGTCTGGGTATGTCATGTCTGTCGGATGAGACAGGAGGTCTGGGATGGTGTCCAGAATCCAAGGTGGATGTAGAAGATAAGGACAGATAAAGAGAAACTAAATCTGATGAGGCCAGTAAGGGGCACTGAGGATAACCATTCTCTTCAATCAGGATGCTTTCTGTCAAAATTTTAAGATGAGGGGTAACTGCAGATAGGAATAGAGAAGATCAGAGGGCCAAGTAAGTAGTAGAGTATCTCTCAGTGATTCGCACAGTGGGGGGGATCAGGTTAAAGAACTTGGTGCATTTGTTGCTGAGGGGAGAGGCATATAAATCGCAACATGGTTGACCCCATTGATGGAATATTGTCTCTGCCAAGCTGATATTGCGAGACCACTCATGAGGCATCAGAATGGACCTGCTTACCTTTTCTCCAATCACGTTGAATTTCCCCAGGATGTGCATTGCTGTCTGAAAGTGAATAGAAGAGTTCACCCATTGCCATACTTTCATAGCTTCTTGGCAAAGAGGGTAAGGTCTGGTTCCCCCCTTTTTGTTGATGTACCATACTACTGCAGTATTGTCTGTCTGGATTGCAATAGTCCCACTTGGGCGAGTGTCTTGAAACTCCTGTAACACTAGGAGGACAGCGCTCATCTCTAGGACATTAATATGCATCTTGACATCTTCGGGAAACCATGTGCCTTGGACTGTTCTTCCCAGGAAATGACCGCCCCCCCCCCCAACCTGAGCTGAGAGGCATCAGTGGTCACTGTGGCCTTGGGTTGAAGGAGATCAAAATCCAGCAGTCTCAGGTGAGCTGCTAACACTGCCATGCATTTGGTGAACACCCTGGTGACTGTGGTGAGACCAAAGGGCAGTGCTTTGAACTGATAATGACTGGCTTCCAGATGGAAGCTTCAGTATCTTCTGGAGTGCCTGTCCATCTTTGTGATAGTATGCGTTTTGAAGATCTATTGAGCACATCCAGTCATCCTTGAGCACAAATGGCAGAATGGACTGAACCATGACCATCCAGAACTTTGTCTACTGAACAAATACATTTTGTTTGCTGAGATCCAAAATTGGTCTCAAGTCCCCTGTCTTTTTTGGCACCAAAGAGGAATCTTGAATTAGTTCCGGACCCTCTCTGGTCTTGGGGGGGGTACCTCCTGGATGACTTTTTTTTTCTAGCAGCTTTTTTATCGTTAGAGAAGCTGCTTCCCTCTGACCTCCTCTGATTGATTCTAATAGCTGTAATGCAGTATTTTATATGCCTTACTAAATATCCATTTTTAACAGCATTTTCTGCTCTGGACTCAACTAAAAACTCCATCTGTGTCAGTCTGGACTTCCCTGTCTCATTCTCTTTGGCAATAGTCTGATATTAATCCCTGGTAGGGAAGGTCATCTCTACCGCAGCCCAAGTAAATGCTTGGCCTCGTCCCACTCTATTATTTTCCCTCTGTAGTAATTTACTTCCAATGCCTTGGTTCCTTTGCAAGTTTTTTAGTAAATTCCAGCCCCCTCATGCCTATTTTCTGTACTCCTGCTTGCATTCATCCCTGTTGGCAAAATCTCCTTTCTCCATCTTATATTAATAAAAGTTCAGAAATTCTTCTAATGTATATAGTGGCTGTTATTCTCTTTAAAGCTCTGCATCCAAATTCCTACTCTCTCCTTATTTCTTGAACTTCCTCCTTGATTCATTAGCATCCCTTTCCACTTTGATTTATAATCTCTTGCTTGTGTTATGTATATGAACCTTAACTACTGAGCTCTAAAATATCAATGCAAATCAGGTAATCTTAAACCACCACGGTCTATGGGGAGGATCAGTTTATCCAACTTAACTCACCCCTTCCCTTCCTAAATAATTTCCTTCAACTCTTTATTAATTATTGTCGAGATCTTATACCATTAATAAAAATATGCCTGGCCTGTATATAAAACTAAAGGCATTAAAAACATTTTCACTGTTTGTATTTTACTGTCTTTATTCATAATAATAAAGAGCTTTCAGTTTTTTTAGTTTTTGTATTACTTTGTGTTTAGTCTCTTCCATGTATCCTTAGCTGCCATAACTGAATCCTTTATAATCCATACACCACCACGGTCTATGGGGAGGATCAGTTTATCCCACTTAACTCACCCCTTCCCTTCCTAAATAATTTCCTTCAACTCTTTATTAATTATTGTCGAGATCTTATACCATTAATAAAAATATGCCTGGCCTGTATATAAAACTAAAGGCATTAAAAACATTTTCACTGTTTGTATTTTACTATCTTTATCCATAATAATAAAGAGCTTTCAGTTTTTTTAGTTTTTGTATTACTTTGTGTTTAGTCTCTTCCATGTATCCTTAGCTGCCATAACCGAATCCTTTATAATCCATACACCTAAATATTTCATATTAATGTGTCCCCATGATTATGGCTATTGCTGTACCAATTCATGTGTGAGTACATAATTTTCTGTTGTAGCCTTTATTTTATCTTCATTAATTTTGTATCCAGAAAAGGCTCGAAATCATCTCAGAATGCTCCACAATACCAAAATGTCCATTCCTGGATTTAAAAGCAAAATAATATCATTGCAAATTAAGCCAACATTTCTTAATTACCTTGCCAATTATGTCCTTGATTTCTGATTATCTTATTTTCTTTGCCAAGTAGCTTTGCACATAAAGCAAATAACAAAGGGGAAAGAGGGCACCCTACCTGATTTGTCAGTTAAAACACAGCTTATTGGAGAAGAAAATTCCCAGCTTAAATGTTTTCTTTGATCCTTCATATATCCTCCTAATTAATCCTTTTATTGTATCGGGGAATGAAGAATGCAAATGCTTCTGTTACCCTCCTCATAAATTCCCAGCTTGCATTAAATGATTTTTCTACATGCAATGACTGCAATATTTTCTTGCATACTGCTTCTCTGTGGCTCATCGGTGTTCTAGAAATGTTATCAAATGTTTTCCCCCTTTCACAAAACTGTATCTTTCAAATCTGGCAATGCTTTTGCTATTGTCTTAGCTAGTATATACATAAACACTGTATAATCATGATTTAAAATTGAAATGGGTCTATATGAAGCTGGGTGTAGTTGGTCTTTACCCTCCTTGGGTAGTACAGCTACCATAGCTTACCCATGTGTCTTTATCTTTTATTTTAAACTCTCCATTTTCATGTTATGCCATTCACTAGCTATCCCTCCTGAAGAAATTTCTGTCTTCCCTAATAACCCTGTAATAATTTCCATTACCCATTCCATATATTCTCTCTTCTAAGCAAATAAGTAGGAAAGCACCAGTGTGTCATTTTTCCTTCATTGCCCTGTATTTTTATTGGTATACAGTCTGAAATAATTAAGTGTGAAAGCTTTCAATTAAATACACATGTTCCTGTGAATATATAGCTATTGTACCTCAGAGAATAATATGCACATTCAGTCTTGAGTACCTTCTACTAAATTTGCATCTTCCACACGTAATATTTTCATAACTTTCTTTAGAAATCTATCCTCTTTTGTTATTGTTTTCCCCTTCTTGGTCTCCTGAATACATTCTCACTTAGGTTCCAGTCCTTACCCATAAATATTCCATGCTGAAAGCTGATTATGTCTCCAAAAATGTTCTTAAGCTCCACAATAATAGCTTTGATTGAATATAAATACATGCCAGCATAATGTATCTCTCTTGCCAATAGCCCCTTACTACCACAAATCTACTGTTATTGTATTTTTCTTCCTCTTCTATCACTCTTGGAGCCCTTCTAGCATTCAATATTATTACTCTCCTTTTCCTTTGTCCCTGATATTCTGCTGAATATCAATTCTGAAATCCTTTCATTGTCAAATTCACTTGCTCATTTATATCCAAATATCTCTTCTGCAACATTTCTGTTTGAACCCTACATTTCTTAATATAATTCAGTATGTTTTGTAATTTTTATTCACTTTCTTTCTTTACCTGTAAGGCAGTTTACATTCTGAGATAATGTGGACAGAGTAGCCATACAATACAAAATTATTACTTCTCCCATTATACATGACCGTTTTTTTAATATGTATTTCCAACTTTAATTTTACCTGCATACATTGTTTGGCAGGCTGCTGTTTGATACAACTGTTTGAACCTATGTCATATTTTCAAGACTTTTTGCTATAATGAAAATCTTCAAACAATAAATTAAATACATTTTCAGAATCCCCCTCCCCGTTCCCTATTAACTTAGAAAAACACACAAAATGGTGTATATTTTCAACAAATGAAATTTAAACCTCCAGATAGGAAAAAATTGCCCCAAATCAATGACTGCACCCACTGACATTACCTAATCTAAAATTAAATGTACGCATGTTAAAGTATGTTACAGCTTGTGTTTCCATTTATTGTGATTGCTGTCTGCACTATTCTTATTTGTATTTCCCACATGTCAGTAACATGTTGCATGCTTTCAGAAAACATTAATTTTTACTTCTAAGAAAAAATTCACTGACTATCTTTAAATAATACTAAACTGTGTACTGCTCTATAAAATGCATTGAAGTATTAAGGATTCTGGGGAGGCTACTATTTCTTATTCAGTTCTTTCAATTTCATACTTTATTTTTCACTGAATTGCTTGACAGTATACCATTAAATTTTGGATTTCTCTCAACAAAGAGTGCTCTAAACTCTCAAGAATAATTGCATGCACCTGTGGACATCTCCTTTCCAAGTAAAAGTACTCAGCTGTGAGAAGTAAAAACAGCTAAGAACTTTCAGAACAGAGTACAAAGTTGTCCTAGCCAACGCCCTTCAGTGGCAGACTTCACGTCTCTCACTGAGAGCATATTTAATTGAAAAAAAAGTTAGTAACTTTGCAGATTCAGGAAACTTGGACTTGTTATTGTCTTTCATCATTTTGTTGTATTGTTTAAGCCTGTTTGCTTAAAAAACTGTTCCTAGTTCAAGCCAAGGGCATCAATCCAAGCATCCACCTTTGTAAAAACAAAGGAAATTATAGCCAACTTCTACATACGTTATAATCAGTTCACTTTTACACCTCACAGCAGCAGCCCAAGATCACATTATATTAACTTAATCTTGGTTTTGACCAGCCTTCCTTGTCCTATCTTATTACAGAGCAAAGTGTATATATCTTATAATTGAGAAAAAAATACTTGTTTACTTTAATATCTTTGATATGTACAACAGGCAGTGAAAAGACCTCCCACACACATTTAAAATAATCTGACTGCACACTATACAAAACTGCTTAACAATGTAATATACCATTTGCATCATGAAATATTTTTTTACGAATAATAATAACATTGTTCTACTTCCAGTTTTCCATTTAGTGTCCTTCTAAAGATCAATGACATAAAGTGAGGTATATGCTTTACAGTCCACCCACGTTTAACAAAGTAAACAAAATTTCAGTCTTCCTCAGCCTCTTTTTCTTGCAAAGCTGCAATTCACAAATGTGTGTGATGTCTTATAGCCTCCCATTTATTCATTAATTTCAGTGTTGCTGGTCTTCTTCCAGATCACCTCCATCTCCCATCACCAGGCTCTGGTTTGAGTCCAAAGTAGTCCTGTTTCTGCTAGTCAGCTCCTATCCTTTTTCTTTTTTTTTTTTTTTTTTTCTTGGTCTCTTAAGTGCCTAACTGTTTTCCTTTGGAACATTAGAATTAGTTTCACTGGCAAAGTCTTTGTTTGAAGGTTGTTGTTAGAAGAATGAGAAACAGAGGACCATTCTGCTTGCTGGCCCACCTTTTGTTGGATAAGCTTTTTATATCTTTCTTAGCCTGTTCTGCATCAACAAATGTCTTTGATCCTTCAGGAAAAAAGAATATTCTGAATACAGCTGGATACAGCAACTTGAATCTCACACCTGCTTCTCAACATTCCCTGATTGCTTGGATAAATTTGCTTCTCTTCTGTGCGCCATACTGGGAATAATGAAAGTAAAGGAGACCAAGTAGATATCTTAACGCTGGTTTATTTATAAAAATACTGTAGCATTTTCGCCACTAAAAACAAAGTAGCTTCCTCAGAGAAAACAGTTGAAAAGGTGCCAAACCATTTAAATAGCAAGATACAAAATATCTAATTACGTCACTTCCTACAAATAATATGTATATATATGTGTTACAACACTATACATTACAAATGTTAAAGAATATATAACATTTTCACAAAAAAGCATCCAACTGATGTCATTTTAAAATATTACTAAAAATGTGTATTTATTTATAATGAGTGTTAAATATCTATCCTATCAAAAATATACTAGTCAATCCAATATAAAGATGAGTATAATTAAATAGTCAACATTAGAACATCTACCAAAATAATACAAGTAGGTTAATACCATACATATTTAATATTGTATTAGATATATATGTTAAAAAGTATCGAGCAAATAGATACATATAATTGTGTCTTCTAAAAAATACATTTTATCTTGAAATTTATCTCAAAAAAGCTTTATATTTTAAAATTGATGAAATATTACAGTTTTCATTTAATCCTGGGGAATTAAATGCATCTAGTTTCAACTGCCATTCAAGTTCACGATTTTCAAGTAATAAAGAGGTGGGTCCACCTCGAATACTTGGTGGAATGTGATCCACTGCCATAAAAAGAAAACTATGTCCTGGGTTGTGTACTATATGTTTGGCTAACGCATTCTCACATTTACTATGTCGAATAGCGTAATTGTGTTGATAAATGCGTTCACGGAATTTCCTATCGGTTTTACCGACATAAAAAGCCGGACAACAGACACAGAATGCAGTATAGACAATGGATTTAGTCTCACAATTCATCTTGAATCTGATTTCATATTTTGTGTTCCTGATACTAAATGTACTTCCAATTTTAAGCATTTTGCACCAATTACAGGTACCACAAACAAATGTGCCCTTCTGTCTGTTGAAACAGTGTGAATCAAAGTTCCTTTGCAGTAATTCTTTGATATTAACACCTATTTTATACACCACTTTAGGACAAGGTCCTAGTTTTTCTAGTAAGAGGGCATTACTAGAAACGAGATGCCAGTTTTTTTGAAGGATTCCCCTAATCTGATGTGAATTATGATTAAACATAGTCACAAACCGCAAAGAAAAAGCAGCCTCTACATTAATTTCGTTAATAGTGTCATTCAAACAAGGGCTATTGTTAGTCGTACTGGATACTGCAGCTTCATGAGGGTGTGTAGATATTTGATTTTCAAAGTAAAACCACAGGAAACCACAGTAAAAAATTTCTCCAAAGCAAACTTCATGCTTCTTAAGACAGAAGTAGTGAACTTTGACACCCATGCAGATGGACAATACAGTTGCAACTGCTGAATCCTACACAAATGCACTCTATAAGCACTTACATGAGTGCATGAATCGTGCTATCTCAAACAGAACGAAGATGCTATCCTCCAAAAAAAGGAAGCCAATCTGGTGATCCCCTCCATAAACAAACTGTACAACAGAAGGAAGAAATTGTTGCAAAAGAGAGTAAAATCCCATGAGTTGAGGAGCTCCCTGGTCAGCCTCAGTAAGAAGGTGAGATCCCTTATAAGATCCTCCAAAGCTAGCTACGAAAACAAAATCTCCACTAAATCCAAGGACAACCACAAAGCATTCTATAGCTATGTCAAGAATCTAGATGGCAACACCCAGATCTGCTCTGAGTTACAGCACAAAGGCACGAAAATTACAGAACTAACTGATATTGCCAACATCCTGGCAGATCGGTTCAGTGCTAACTTTAGCCCCCTCTCACCCCCTAAAGGGCCCATATCTATACAGGAAGAATGCAGAGTCCCTGTAATCACAATTATGCAGGTAAAAAATGCACTCTCTAAAGCCAAAAACACAGCATCCATGGGACCGGACAACATCCCAGGCTGCTTTTTACACGAACTTCAGAATGAACTGGCTCCCCACTTAAGAACCATGATCAGTAATAGCCTCGCATCTGGCTTTGTACCCACTGAATGGTGCACAGCAACAGTTATCCCACTCACAAAGGGGGAGCCACCACTGATCCCGGGAACTATCGACCTATTAGCCTGATGATCCCACCCAGTTCGGGTTTGTGAAAGGCAGATCATGCCTCCTGAACCTGATCGACTTCTTTGAGGCAGTCATCAAAGCCGTGGATGAGAGTAAGGTGGTTCACACAGCCTATCTTGACCTCACCAAGGCTTTCGACACCATCCCCCATTCTGGAATTATAGCTAAACTCACTAAACTAGGTATAAATCCCTACGTCACAAGATGGGTTGCCAACTGGCTCACTGACAGAACCCACACTGTAAAAGTTGCAGACTCCAAATCTGACCTCAAGGCAGTGACAAGTGGAGTGCCACAGGGTTCCATCCTGGGACCTCTCCTGTTTGGTATCTACTTCTCTGAAGTACAGGCTAACACAGAAGGCCTCTGGCTGACAAATTTCGCAGATGACTGCAAACTAGGAGCCATAGTCAAGTCCCCAAATGATGTGGACATCCTACAGAAGGGCCTCACTGAGAAAGATGCCTGGTGTCAGAGCCATGGCCTCAAGCTCAATGCCAAAGAGTGCAGTTTCATCCCCTTTGGTAAAAACTCTGTACCCATGAACTTCCACATAGGCAGCAATCTACATAATACCGAATGTGTGATAAGAGACCTTGGGACCCAGGTGGACAGTAGTCTCTCCTTTGATAGTCACATCGCCACAATAGTCAGGAAGTCCTTCTACGTGGCACACCTCATCATAAAAGGGTTCTCATCCAGGAAAAAAGAGGTCATTGCTCCCCTCTACTCATCACTTATTAGACCCATTATAGAGTACAACGCCCCTTTTGGAATGTACCTCACAAGACATCTGCAGCAGCTGGAAAGGCCACAGAAGTACCTCACAAAGAGGATTACTGGCCTCAAACAAATGCCCTACACTGACCGCCTCAAAAAACTCCAGCTTTACTCCGTAGCATATCGCCTACTCCAAGGTGATCTCTGCCTAACATATAAAACTATGTCAAACCCAGAGCTGTTGGACATGCTACACCTAAAGAAATCCCAATCCCTCCAAGCTGCATGCTCTAGGGACCTAAACCTTGTCACCACAATAAACAGGACACTCTGGAGGGATAGATTCCTGTCCCAGAGACTTCCTGTACTGTGGAACAAGCTACCCATCTATGTCATTGTTCTTCATTAGCACTCTTCAAGAAAAATCTTGATGAGTGGATGGGAAATAGGAAATACACCCCGGGGATCACTTCTGTGTCTCTGCTGGACAGTGGCACAGGAAAATAACTTTCTTGGGTGGCGTAAGCTATGGTACCTTGCTGGCTAGGCTTACATAGGCCCTTGGGCTGATAGCCTAGTACCTACCTATGAACCTATGAACCTTTACTTCTGCAGAGATTGCGCATATTGACTGATATTGGTGGATTGTAATGACAGAAGTTTGAGTGGCCTTTTATGGTTGAAATGTTCTGAACTGGGCAGTTTTGTCATTGGTTCATATGTTTGTTTCATTGCTTACTAGAAAAATGTTTCAAACTGTAAATTTAAAACACGCTGTAACAAGTGGTGCTGTATTATACAAGGGATATAATTTAATAAAATCAGGAAGGAGAAACAAAAACTTTTGCATGGTCCTAAAAATGTGTGTAAGAGGCTTATGTTTTGAAAACAGCCCAAAGGCTGGTGGTTGTTTAGTTAGGTTTTTAATTCATAACTAAGCTTAACGTGTGATTTTAGGATTAGGTTCAGAGGAGGTATGCTAGCAATTTGATGTTTTTTACTTTTATTGTCCTGTTGAAATTTACTTTCATAATAGCCAGAACTGTTGGTATAGCTTTCACTATACCCGAGGGTACAGTTATTGCCCTGGTGCGTGATTATGTGTTTTCAGCATAACTTAGCAATATTCACAGAAATATTTAATAACAATTGGAAGTGCCTTAATGGACTACTCATTCTAAATAGTAAATGAAGTGCATGTTTAGCTCATCTGACAATTTTGGAAGTTGGAATCTATTTAATTTGTAATCCTTTAAAAATAAAACAAATTTTTCAAATTCAAATGTTGCTTTATTTGTATTAATTCTTAATTGCTATCAGTCAAAAATGCAATCCAAAATATGGGGGGGGGTGCAAAAATATATATTTCCTTTGTAAAATGAATCCTCTAGCTTGCAAAGTTTCAGAACCACTACTATAAATTATTGTAAGCCTTTGTGATGAAAAGAGATACTGCCAGCACACCTAGCTGGAATTTTGTAAATAATTATATGCCATTGGTGAATATTGAAATGATTTATACAAGATGCTTGTGTTTCAAATGTATTAGAACTGTATGTCATATAAAATGCTTGTGTTAGAAATGTATTAGAACTGTGCGTGTTGAAAAGGTATTTATAAAATGCTTATGTTTAAAATGGATCCACACTATTCCCTACTGGAAGAGAACAGAAACATACATGCACTATTGTAACTGTTTAAATGTATATATATTTTAACAGTGGAAACTGTAATACAGGAGGTTAACTTCAGTCCAGCAAACTTTAGAAAAATAACTGAAATTCAATTACTTTATGACTAGGTCATAAAAGATGGTATCTTTCAGTTTTCAATGCAGCAAGAGACACAATGTCTGTATTAGGAAACTTTCTGTATATTCTTTAGGGTGAACTAATTGCTAGTCTTGAAATGTGAAGGAATGCAATTGTTTTATGACTTCCAGCATTTGCCAGAGATCTGATCTACAGGCTTTGTCTGTATATTTTTATAAGTAGATGCTAAATGTTGCAAGCTTCTAGCAATGTGGTTTTTACCTGGAAGTAAAAGTCAGAAGACAAGAAGTTATGTCATTATGCAAGCTATCCCAGCAGTAACATCTTAGATATTAATTTGAGAAGTCTCTTAGTGAGACAGAGCATTCTGTATTCTGCCTTGGACCTGACAACAAGAAAACCCATTCACCACATCTGCTTTTTTCTATTAGTAAGTTCTTCGGTTATAGTATAATTCTCTTGTATTCAGTCAGGAATATTGTGAAGCTTAGTTTAGATATTTTTCTTTATTTGTGTGAGCCTGTACTGTAATGTTATTTTAAATATTTCTTGTGGTTTTGAACTCTGATGTCACTGTAAATATATACTGAGTTTTTTCTTGTTCTTTTATTATTTATTATTAAATATATTTAAACCTTTCATTGTGGCTGATTTGTGTAAAGCTATTTAAGTTTTGAGCATACATGCATATCTATTTGGTGACACTGTGCGGGCCACTCCTAATCGCCTTGCTCTTGTTCAAACCACCATTTGTATTAGTATTAATATTTCACAGTAAGACACCCTTTGTTAAGGGCCCTAAAGTAGCTGATAAGGAGGTACTGTTGTCAGTGATAACAACCTTATAGTCTGGTTAGAAGGGGTATAGCTAGTAACCTGTGTCAGCCTTTCCCAGGTGTGTGTGTGTGTGTGTGTGTGTGTGTGTGTGTGTGTGTGTGTGTGTGTGTGTGTAAATCAAACCTCAAAGAGTGTGTGTGTCAGCTACTTGGGCAGGGACACTAAGCACTGATTGGACAGAGAGGGTGCTGGAGGTCTTGGCTTGGTCACTCAGCTGAGATCTCAACTCTTTAGCTCTGCCAGTGGGGGGTCTTATTGGGAATCTGGAGGAAGATGGAGAAATCAGTGACTGTGGTCCCTGTGTGCTCCTAAGGGATATTGCACTTCATGCAGAGAGCTGCATCTGGAAATACTGTGTGTACCTTATTATCCTCCCAGTGATCATCCCTCCACAGTTGTCAGTGGTGAGGATTGAGGCTCATTGATTACTTGTCCAGTGGTAGTTCATCATAGCTTTCTCCTTCACCAAAGCTGAAATTGAATTGCTTTTTGATAAACAGCTCCCCAATCAGATTTTCATCTTCTCTTCTCTTCTGGTTGATTTTATCTCAGGTTATCCAAATTTCTACTTTTTGGTATCTAGACAATATCCTTAATAGCCAGTAACTGAAGTTTACCTAAACAAACTGTTACACTGGGTCGTTTTTAATAATTTTTTCATACTGGAAGATCTCAAATCAAGCTATTTATTAGTGTACTTCCATCTTAGAAATACCATTTCCTACCAATTTTAGTAAAATGTTGATGTTAGCAGTGTCAGTGGTACAGCAAGCAGCATACTCACCTTTGGTGCAAAAGGTTGCAAGTTCTATTCCAACACCAGGTAGATGAACTACTAATGCTCCGGTGCAGCATAAGGGGGCTGCTGCACTCCTGAGTTTTGTAGCCCTTATGGATGAAGCATCAGACTGAGGCCCCTTCCTGAGTTGGTGGTAGCTAAGGTGAATGTAAAAGATCCCACAGCACCTTTCAAAAAGAGTAAAAGTCCTTTATTTGCATAAAAAATATTTCTTTACAAATATTTTTATATGTACAAATATATAAATATAAAAATATCTTTACACACATTCAAAATTTCCTTTGCAGTCATGCTAACTTTTCATCCCTATTAGATTGCCACTCCATTTTCCATAACCACCATCTGATTTTACTTAATATTGTTGCTAAAATCCATTTTCCATTAAACATAATTTCATTTATTCATTCATTCCATACAACCCATATAACATAAAATAACTTTTTATTTATTCTTTTAAAATATTATTTACCTATGTTCTTATAATATTCATATTTAATCATATCCATGTTTTTTTATCCACTATTATATCCTCAAACAATCTTCTTTGCATAGTTTTCCTCATACCTTTTTTACTCTGACTTTTCAAAAACGTAACGTAGTTTATTCTACTTGACAACACAAACATATTTTACCACTTTTGTTTTCATATGGCATTTTCCTTTTACTGGCAATTTTATTTATTACCAGTCTCCATAAGAAAAATCTCAATACTCTACTTTCTGATTATACCATTTCCTTCTTATTTTTATAGCTTTAATTTTTTCATCTGGTAGATTTTCCCATGGTTTTAGAAGGTCATGTTTTATCATTACATTTTTATATCATATTTTTCTATCTTTTTTACATAATCAGTTTTAATTTTCCACAAAAATTATTTTTTATTGGTAACATTTTATTTCTTCATTTGCACACCATATATGTTAAGTTGTCAATCTCGCCTTCATTCTTGCTGGATGGGTTCGGAGCCGATCCTCGGCTCCGACTCGGCACTTGCTTTAGCTTGAGAACTCCTTTTACCAGCTCGAGGCAACCCTATAGCCCATGATGCAAGGCGGAACTACCTCAGATCTCGTTTGCCGCTTAGCGAAAGAGGTCTCCTTTGCCAGCTGAGGTAAGTAATTTTCTTGTTAAAAGAGAAAAGCTTAGTTAGGGTTTTATTTTCCCCTTGTATCCACTTTTATAGTCTGTAGTGAGTTACAGCCCACCCTATTCCCTTGTTTTTCAAACTTTTTATTACCTTTAGTGTAAAGTTTTAGTTAGGCCTAAACCCCATTGGTTAATCCCTTCCTGTGTGTTGTGTGTTAGGGGATTAATTTTGTGTGTTTGTTGGGGTTTGTCTGTGTGACTTCCTCCTAGGATTATGTCTAGGGAAGGCAAGGTCTCAGGCTTCAAGAAGTGTGACTCGTGCTGTCAGAAAATGTCTCTGACAGACGGTCACACTTCTTGTGTTTATTGCCTGGGGCCTTTGCACCTGCAGGACTCCTGTGCTTTGTGTCACTCTTTTAGCCAGAGAGTCCTGCAGGAGCGGAGGAATAAGCTTATCCTCCGTGGCTTACTTAAGCCAGAAGGTTCTCCCTCTAAAGCAGGGTCTGGGAAACCTTCTAAGCCACCGAAGGCTCAGGCTTCAGTATCTAAGCCTCCTCCGGTGGCTCCAGCTGGAACCAATGTATCTACCTTAAAAGTAGTGGGTTCGGCACCGGCTGGTTCCGATACCTTGTCTACTGTGGCCTTGTCGGCTCCAGCTGGAGCCGACACCTTATCCAGCATCGGAGCCGAGAAACCTTCGGCTCCATCTGGAATTCAGGGGACTTCGGCTCCGATGACTTCGTCCCGAAAGAGATCTCAGTCCCCTTCGTTACAGAGTATCCACTCGGCTCCGGGGTCTCCTCTTTTGTCGGAGCGGAGCCATCGGAGCCGATCTTCGAGATCTTCCAGGCTGTCTGACCACGACTTAGAGAGGGTGGTAAGCAGGCTGTTGAAGTCACAGGCATTGGCCCAAATGCTCCATAGCCCGTCTCAACAGACTTCGGCTATAGCCTCACCCCTTGAACTTCCTCCTCCGACTCCACACCAGAGTTCGGAGCCGGAGCTTCTCGGGACAGCGACTGTTTCGGTGCCGGAGCCGATACATCCTTCGGCTCCATCGTCCTCGGCTCCGATCTCCTCCTTGAGGCCTTCCTTGGAGGGATCCGGTCATCGGGTTTCCCTTGTCGGCTCTGAGGGGGCTAGTGGCATCGGACCCTTGTCCGACCTCGCTCTCCCTCTCAGGGCTTCGGCTTTGGTAAGCTCGGTGCCGACATCGGCCTCGGAGCCTTCCCTATCAGTGGAGCCGGGAATTCCTGTTTCCTCGGAGCGGGGATATTCCAGCCTCCCGGGGAGGGGAGCCTTTGAGGTGATGAGGAGTGTCCTGGCCTCTGAGCCTGGTCAACGGTCCATCCTCTAGCTCCTCCCTCTTCAGTGCCTGTAGACGCCTCTTGCCAGCCTCTTGCTCTCAGGCCCAAGGATCCATCGCCCCAGGTTTCCCCATTGGGAATTTCCTCCTCTTCCGAAGTTTCTCCTGATCCAGCAGGTGAACCCCCTCGGAAGAGGACGTGTAAGAGGAAACACACAGACTCCCCCGAGTCTACTACATCGGATACCGACTTAGATGAGTCGGAGGGTTCCCCACGATCCCCCTCTGAGGATGTCTCCTTTTCAGACATCCTTGAGCTCCTCAAACAGAGGGGGAATTGGCCATCCATTGATCCCTCCGAGGATGAGTCGGTATACCTGGAGGCTTTTGGATCCCGACCTTCCACCTCCTGGGTGTGTCCGCCTTTCGACCCACTTATGCAGGTAGTGGCTCGGAAGGCGTGGGCGGCTCCAGATTCTGTGGAACCTGTCCCCAGGAGACCATCCAAATTTATCACGGCCCCTACGGACAGGCAGTTCCTTTCCAAGGGTGTCTCTGTGGATGCTATGGTGGTGGCGGCGGCCACTAAGAAGGAACTGGCGGATCCTTCAGTACCTGTCCATCCTCCTAACAAGGGTTCTAGGACCATGGACAGGTATGGAAAGCGGATGTTTTCTTCAGCGACCTTTGCTATGCGTTCGCTGAACTACCTTTGTCACTTTACCAGGCTTCAACGAGATATTCTCAAGGAACTGGGTGAAGTAGTCCAGGATCCTTCTGCTGCTGGGGCTCAAGAAAAGATTGCCTCGCAGCTTGCAATCCTGAATTCCCTATCTAACTCCTCCATGCGGCTCATATCCTATGCGGCCGATGGAGCGAGCAGGGCCGCAGGCACAGGAGTTGCTCTTAGACGCCAAGCCTGGATGCGGCTTTGTAATTTTGCGGACCCCTTTAAGGCGTCCTTCACTAATACCCCCTTTGATGGTTCGGCTTTGTTCGGACCTCAGGTGAAGGATACCTTGACCAGGTGTGAGCAGGACGGTAAAACTCTTTCTGCCGTTGGAGTCCAATTTTCCACTCCGTCTAGACCATATCCCAAGGGTCAGAAGGGGGGGAAGATGTGGTTCCGTAAAGCCCAAGGAGCTACACCGGACGCACGTGGTCAGTTTACCCCCAGAGGCAGAGGGGGTAACAATAATAGACGCCGCCCTAGAGGCAGGGGGGGTCCTCAGAACCAGAGCAACAGGGAGTCTCTTCCTGAGAAGCCCTTTCAGCATCCCTGAGGTGTTGCCCGACTGTCCACCCTTGGAGGCAGTCGAGGGAAGGATTTCACTGTACCCAGTAGCCTGGCAATCCCTATCACAAGAGATGTGGGTACAGTCGATCATATCCGAGGGTTACAAAATCCCGTTTGAAAGGTTTCCCGTACCTCTACAATCCCTTCCAGAGATCTCACCCGGTCAAAGGGATTTGGCAGAACAGGTGGTTTCAGAGCTCCTAGAAAAAAGTTTCGTCCAGACTGTGCAGGCCGACCAGGTAGGGTCCGGCGTCTACTCGAGATTCTTTTGGTCCCCAAAGGACGGAGATTGGAGACCAATATTAGACCTGAGCAATCTAAACAGATTTGTCAAGAAGGCAAGATTCGGATGGTCACGCTTCAGTCCATTCTGCCCTTTCTGGGCAAGGACAACTGGATGTGCTCTATAGACCTTCAGGATGCGTACTATCACATAAAGATTCACAGACGCTCCAGAAGGTTTCTCCGCTTTCGGCTAGGGACCAGTCATTACCAATTCAGAGCACTGCCCTTTGGCCTCACTTCAGCCCCCAGAGTGTTTACCAAATGCATGGCAGTGGTCACAGCTCATCTGAGACGTCAAGGATTCCAGGTGTTTCCCTACTTGGACGACTGGCTCCTCTCCACCACCACCAAGTGTCAGCTTCTTCAGTCCAGAGACTACACTCTACAGCTTTGCAGGAGTTTGGGAATTTCAGTAAATTTCGAAAAATCTTCTCTGCTGCCTTGCCAATCTATCACCTTTATAGGCGCAGAATTAAACACCGTCAAAATGTTAGCCAAACTAACAGATCAAAGAATTCTGGACATCCAAAAATTCGTTCGGATTCTATTGCAGAGCAACAAGATCAAAGCCAGATTTATACTGAAGGTTCTAGGTCTTATGGCTGCGGCCATTGTTCTTCTACCACTGGCTCGCTTCCACATCGTCTTCTGCAGTGGATGCTTTTCACGCAGTGGTCGTTCCTCAGTCTCCCGATGTGGCACGAAATCTTAGTCACACAGTCGCAGAGCTCATCTGAATTGGTGGATATCTTCCCCTCTTCTTCATCAGGGCCGACCCTTTATTCCCCCTCCTCCAGTTGCCACAGTCACTACGGATGCCTCTCTGATCGGGTGGGGGGGGGCATTATCAGGGCAGGATGGTCCACGGGACGTGGCAACCCATAGAATACCATCTGCACATAAATGTCCTGGAGATGAGAGCAGTGCTTTTAACGTTGCAAGCCCTCAACGACTTTCTTCCCATGGGGACTATTGCAGTACAAACGGACAACATGTCCGTGGTCTGGTACATCAACAAGCAGGGTGGGACCAGGTCCTATCCGTTATGTCGAGAAGCTCTCAGACTTTGGCAATGGGCGATCTCCTCTCATCGGTTTCTGATAGCAACGCACATCCCCGGCAGGTCCAACCTATTGGCGGACAGGCTGAGCAGATCCATTCTGATGCCTCACGAGTGGTCTCTCAATCAATCTGTAGTGGATCAGATTTTTCTGAAGTGGGGCACTCCTTGTTGCGATCTTTTTGCTACTCCTCAAAACAACAAGTGCCCCGATTTTTTCACTCTCTTTCCCCTTCCAGGCCAACCCCTGAGAGACTCTCTAACCCAGGATTGGCCCCGGGGACTTCTGTACGCTTTTCCTCCCTTTCCCTTGATTCCACAAGTCATTCAGAAAGCCACCGTTTTGAGGGCCAAGTTGATCCTCATTGCCCCATATTGGCCTCGACAAATTTGGTTTCCGTCTCTGCATCGTCACCTTCTGGTGCAGCCCTGGCATCTGGACTCAGTTCCGGATCTCTTGATCCACCAGTCAGGTCAGCAGCACCGGGCCATTCATTCTCTCAACCTCACTGCTTGGTTGCTCCACTTCCTTCCCTAGCCAGGCTACCGATGATTTCTGACTCAGTCAGAGAAATCTTAGTGTCTTCTTTAAAGTCGTCCACTAGGACTGTTTATGCTAGCAAGTGGCGACGTTTTTCTATTTGGGCAAATTCCAGAAATATTGATCCCTTTGCTGCTCCTGTACATTCTGTTTTAGATTTCCTGGTGGAGGTTTTTCATTCAGGATCCTCGTCATCTACAGTCAAAGTACAACTGGCTGCTATTTCCAAGTATCATGTTGGCTTGCATGACAATAACATTATGTCTCATAGATTATGCAAGGCCTTTCTGAGAGGAGTTTTTCTCCTAAAGCCGCCTATAAAGCATCCTCCTCCGCAATGGGATCTAAACTTAATGTTGGCATCCTTGATACTACCTCCCTTCGAACCGTCTGCTTCATGTTCTTTGAAGTTATTGACCTGGAAAACTATATTTTTACTGGCTGTCACTTCTGCAAGAAGGGATGTTCTTCATTCCACATTGCTGCAGTCCTAACTATTGGGGGTAGTCCGCTGTCCAGTCGGCCCGAATACCAGAGTATATGGCTGACGTCGGTCAGGGCGCATTAGACTGACGTCAGTACGTCAGGGTACTAATGCGCATGACCGACGTCATATCCTCAGTCTTTTTTGCCGCATGGTCCGATGCAGAAGCAGTTTTGCGAGTGCAGGTTGGCGTTCTGAAATTTTCTGAAGTCGGAGTTTCAGACCGAATCAGAGTTGGCTAAGTACCCCGTTGGGGAACATTTTGGTTTTTTCTTGCCTCAGTATTTAACCGGATGTCAGAAAAAGTGAATAACTGTATTTCTTGTGGGAAACAGATACCTCATAGGGATTACCATACCTTGTGTATACCTTGCTTAGGGCCTGAGCACGACGTTGTTGGATGCCGCTCTTGTGCTAGGTTTAACAAACGCACTATTAAGAGGAGGTTAGACTGTGCCAGGTTAGTGTTTGGGAAGCGTTGCAATTATAAAATGCCGTCGGATGCTCCGACGCCCGCTTCGTCCAAGAAGCGCAAGGACAAAACAGCGAAGCCTAGGGTTGATGAACCGCAGTCCCGGACGTCGGTTCTTTAGAAGGCTCAGTGGAGCCAGAGGTTTTGCCAGGAGTTTCTTTGGAGTCTCAGGCAGAGACTTTACTGTTACAGGATGTGCCTTCTCAGGAAGTAGGCCAGGCTGAGGGGGCTTCTCAGGTAACTGCTCTTCCCTCTCTTCCCAAGGTAGTTAGAGCCTCTCCTTCTGTTTCCAAAACTTCTTTGAGAGGTAGGCCAAGTTTAGCTTCAGTGGGGGCTTCTCCTAGCACTTCAGGTTCTGTGCCTAAGAAACATATGCTTAAAATGGCAGAAGATTTGATTACTATGATTAGAGGTTCTATGCCCCCTCCTGATAAGAGGCCTAGGGTGGAACCTGAGTTTGATAGTTTTGAACAGTGTTCAGAGGCTTCTGAGTCTTCTGGAAGATTTGCAGGAGTATCCTCCTTATTCTGATTCTGATGTGGATGATTCCACTCCTACAGCTTCTCCTCCTGAGGATTTCTCATTTTCAGAGACTCTGCATTCCATGAGGGAGCACTTTAAATGGGAAGGCCAGGATTACTCTGATTCCAGGAAAAGGCTTAGGGAATTCTTGTTTTTACCCCAGCATAGGCCCTTAGCTATACCTCCTGTGTTGAATGTGGTGGAAGATGTTTTTGCAGAAGCTTCCCTGAACCCTGATTCTTTGCCTCCTGCTCCTGTTAAACCTGATAGGTACTATAGGGTGCCTGAAGCTCATAAGTATCTTTTTAAGAGTCCTAGGGCAGACCCGGAAACTATTTCTCAGGGACCTAAAGGTGTTAAGGCCTCTGTGGTTAAAAACCCTGTTCCCACTGATAAAGAGGCAAGGGCTTTGGATAGATGGGGAAAGAAAGTGTATACTTCTTCCACTTTAGCCATGAGGGCGTTGAATTGTCAGTTTCACATGCTAAAATATCAAAATTATCTCCTTTCACAACTGAAATCTAAGGTGGATGCTTTGGCGGAAGGTATTGAGTGTAAAGAGTTGCTGGATTTAGTTCATGTGTCTGAACAAGTGGGTAAGCATTCTTTGCAATGTGGTTTTGATGCTGTACAGGCCTCCTCGAGGGTGGCTGCCACTAGTTCTGTTCTTCGCAGGCATGCCTGGTTGAGGGATCAGAATTTAGCTGAGCATGTTAAGACAAGGATTTTGGATGCTCCTTTACAGTCTGATGTGTTGTTTGGTTCGCCTGTGGAAGCAGTTTTAAAGAAAATGGAGGACAAAGCTAAGTCTATGCAAACTGTTAAAGATTTTTGCAGGTGCAGCCACCAAGTTTAGTAGAAATTGGCCTACTAAGGGATGGACATATCCTGCTTATGATTCCCAGTCTAGGGGTAGGTCTAGACGTGGTAGGGGCAGAGCTCAAGGTTCCTTTAGGCCTAGAACAGGGAGTTCACCTGCTCAGACTTCTGGTGAGGGCAGGGGTCAGTCCTTTCGTAAACAGACCCAATGACCTGCCTTTTCAGCTGCCAGTAGATTCTCGTCTGGCAGCTCCTTTGGGAGGAAGACTGTCTCTTTTCAAAGAAAATTGGGATTTAATTACTCAAGACAGATGGGTGTTGGATATCATTCACCACGGTTACAGGTTTTATTTCCATACATTGCCCCTTTCAAAGGCATGCCAGACGTTCCTCCTCCACAAAGGAAAGAGGCTCACAAGCAAATTTCTCTGTTACTCCAAATAGGGGCCATTCAGCCAGTCCCTGTATCAGAAAGGGGCCTAGGATTTTATTCTCGCCTGTTCCTAGTACCAAAGAAGGGGAACACGTGGAGACCAATTTTGGATTTATCTATCCTCAACACTTATCTGGACATTCCCAAGTTCAAGATGTTGACGTTACAACAGCTTTTACCTCTGCTGGGCAAAGATCACTGGATGGTAACTTTAGATCTCAAGGAAGCTTACCTTCATGTGCCTATAAGACTAAGTTGCAGGAAGTATCTGCGTTTTCGAGCTGGAAATTCTCATTATCAGTTCTCTGCATTGCCCTTTGGCTTATCTACTGCGCCCAGAGTATTCACAAAGGTTCTGGCTCCAGTGATAGCTTACTTCAGGCTAAAAGGAATTCAAATCTATCCTTACTTGGACGACTGCCTGATTCTGGCTCAAGAAAAGGAAGACCTTCTACAGCATCTGGAATATGTTATAGCAGTGCTAAGATGCCTAGGGTATTCTGTGAATGAAATAAAGTCCAGTCTAGTACCCTCTCAAGACATGTGCTTTCTGGGTGTGAGACTGAATACAGCAGCCCAGATGGCCTTTTTAACCCCGGACAAACAAAAGAGTCTATCCCTTTACTTCCATCAACTATCTCATCAGTCCGTGCTGACTGCAAGGACAGTCCTTCAAGCATTAGGGTTCATGGCATCTTGTATTCTGGTGCTTCCCAATGCCAAACTGCATATGAGGAAGCTGCAATGGTATCTCAAAATGTATGGACACAGCACTGCCAGGATTTGGACACTGTCATTCAAATAATACCTTGCCTTCAAAAAGAATTTTTGTGGTGGGCTCAGGAATGTCACCTAAACAAGGGACTCTCTGTGACCCGGCCAGAGGCGAGTCAGATTTTAACGACAGATGCCTCGGACATTGCTTGGGAGCTCATCTAAATGGAAAGTGGATACAAGACAAGTGGCCTGCCAGACTACAGCATCTACATATCAACATGAAGGAGATGTTAGCAGTCCAGTTTGCATTAATGGCTTTCAAGGAGTTACTTCTTCCAGGGCAGGTGTTGATTCTAACAGACAACACAACTGTCATGTGGTACATCAACAAACAAGGGGAACACATTCTTATCCTCTATGCAGGCAAGCAATGATTTTATGGGAGACTGCGCTCAGCTTGCAACTAACTCTTCAGGCAAGGTTTCTGCCGGGAGCACAGAACTCCTTAGCAGATGTGTTAAGCAGACAAATCATGGATCCCCACGAGTGGAAACTGGATCTTCATGTATTTCAGAAATTGACAGTGTCATGGGGAACTCCAGACATAGATCTGTTCGCTTCTCCACTAAACCACCAGCTGCCAAAGTTTTGCACAAAGGGGTTTCATCACACAGCTTGGAAAGTGGATGCTCTTTCTTTCAGTTGGAAAAATCTTCATGTGTATGCCTTTCCACCTCTGCCTCTTCTTCCAAAGGTGCTCTTAAAGGTCAGACAAGACAAGCCAAGGATGATTTTAATAGCTCCAGATTGGCCTCGGCAACACTGGTACCCACTACTAAGGAGTCTGGTAAGGAAGCCTCCATGGCCTTTACCTTTGATTCCACATCTGTTATCTCAGAAGGACGGTCATCTGCTCAATGTCAAGCTTCACTCTCTTCATCTAACAGCCTGGCATATTCTGTGTTGAAACACAGCAGGTCTCAACTTCCTCAACAAGTTTTAAATGTGATTATGGAAGCTAGAAGACCTAGTACAAGGAAAGTGTACGCAGAAAAATGGAAGAGATTTTTATTTTGGAGTACAGCAAAGAATTTGGAGATTTCTGAGCCTAATTTGAGTGTGGCTCTTCAATATCTTACTGAGTTATTGGACAAAGGTTTGTCCTTCTCTTCCATTAAGATTCATGCTGCAGCAATTTCAGCTCACTATGATTGTGACCCACCATTGTTTTCGCATCCTTTGTTCAAGCAGTTTCTTAGAGGGGCAAAGAATATAAGACCTCCACGTAGAGCTCCTACTCCTGCTTGGGATCTCAATTTTGTGTTGGAAAAACTTACTCTACAACCTTTTGAGCCTGCGGCTACTGCTGAATTGAAATACTTGTCATGGAAGACTGCTTTTCTGTTGGCTATTACTTCTGCAAGAAGGGTGTCTGAGTTGCAGGCCCTTATGGCAGTAGAGCCCTTTTTGATTTTCCATAAGGATAGGGTATCATTACGTACTAATCCTTCCTTTATGCCTAACGTGGTTTCTAGTGTGGCTTTAAACCAAACTATTCATTTGCCTACTTTTTATGCAGACCCCCAAAATAAAGGGGAAAAGATTTTGCACACTTTAGATGTACACAGGCAATTGCGTTATTATTTAAGCAGGACTAAGGATTTTAGGCAGTCTCAGCAGTTGTTTGTTTCTTTTGCTTTGAGTTCGCAGGGCAAGCCTGTGTCAAAACAAACTATTTCTAGGTGGATTGGGTTTTGCATTGCATTTTGTTATTCCCATCATGGCAAGGAGATTCCAGCTGGGATTAGGCCTCATTCCACTAGGGCTACTGCCACTTCAACAGCATTTCTAAGGGGTGGCAACTAAGGATATTTTGGAGGCAGCTACTTGGAGTTCAGTGCATACTTTCTCTAAGCATTATCACCTTCCTCTCTACTCTAAGTCTAGGGCTGGTTTTGCCACTGCTATTTTGCAAGGCATGTTGTCAGCTCCTGCTTCTTTATGATTTGCCAGCCTCCCTTACCTCTGCTTTGGGATTCTACCCAATAGTTAGGACTGCAGCAATGTGGAATGAAGAACATAGTACAGTTTTGTACCTACCATAAATGTAGATGTTCGAGGATCCACATTGCTGCAGTCCAATTTACCTCCCTCCTTCCCCTCTGTGTTTAGGGGTGGTTGTGTAGGTGAGGTTATATGCTGCTATTTTTGTATATATTTTTGTATATATTGTACATATTTTTGGTGCAGGTATATTGGGCCTTGTCTTTTTAGGGTCTTCTGACATCTGGGGCAAGAAAAGACTGAGGATATGACGTCGGTCATGCGCATTAGTACCCTGACGTACTGACGTCAGTCTAATGCGCCCTGACCGACGTCAGCCATATACTCTGGTATTCGGGCCGACTGGACAGCGGACTACCCCAATAGTTAGGACTGCAGCAATGTGGATCCTCGAACATCTACATTTATGGTAGGTACAAAACTGTACTTTTCCGAGATTCAAGCTCTCTGCATTCGTTCCCCTTATTTGGTTTTTCATAAGGACAGGGTATCATTAA
This sequence comes from Protopterus annectens, assembly GCF_019279795.1. NCBI lineage: Eukaryota > Metazoa > Chordata > Ceratodontiformes > Protopteridae > Protopterus > Protopterus annectens. The sequence goes on from NC_056741.1 coordinate 1,808,190,439, forward strand.
GAACGAACCCTTCCTTTCTCCCCAAAGTTGTGTCTCAAACCAATATTAACCAATCTATAGATCTACCAGTCTTTTTCCCAAACTATTCCGACAGAGCTGAACAGAAACTGCATTTTTTGGATGTCCATCGTCAGCTCAGGTACTATTTGCATAGAACTAAACAATTCAGGAAATCGGACCAATTATTTGTCTCCTATGCAGAAAACAGGATAGGTCTTCCAGTTTCTAAAGTGACCTTATCCAGATGGTTGACTTCCACCATTTCCTATGTGTACTCTCTCAGAGGCAAACAGCTATCTTCTAAACCAAAAGCACACTCAACCAGGAGTCTATCCACTTCTGCAGCCTTTCAGGATAGACTACCCATTGATACCATTTGTGCAGCAGCTACTTGGGCCACGCCTCATACCTTTGTCTCTCATTACAAATTGGACTTGGCCTCCAGAGATAGGGCCAGTTTTGGTTCCACAGTTCTCAAGAGTCTGTTCCATTGAGCCACCGGGATACAGGTGCTAGGGACGCGGTCCCATCCAGCAAGAATGAAGGCAAGATTGACAACTTAACATTTAGAAGTTATGTACCTACCATAACGTTCCATGTTAGTTGTCTTCTCTCGCCTTCTTTCTTGCGTCCCTCCCTCCTTCCCCCTGGCCTGGACAGATCTTGAAGAGTTCCTATCAGGTTGTTTTCCTCCTGAGCCTTCATATGAGGACTTCTATTATGAACTTGTGTTCCTAATTATGTTAGGTTAGTCTTTAGCAGGGTAGGTTAGCTACCAAACGAGATCTGAGGTAGTTCCGCCTTGCATCATGGGATATAGGGTTGCCTCGAGCTGGTAAAAGGAGTTCTCAAGCTAAAGCAAGTGCCGAGTCGGAGCCGAGGATCGGCTCCGAACCCATCCAGCAAGAAAGAAGGCGAGAGAAGACAACTAACATGGAACGTTATGGTAGGTACATAACTTCTAATTTTCTTTTACTGTTTTTACCATACCCAAAATTTATCATACTTATACATTTGAGCTACTAATCTCTCATCTTTTTCTTTTATCTACTTTAACACTTTGTACAAATTTAATGAAGCAGTGTATGCCACTGGGTTAAATATCCATAAACCTTCTTTTTTATTTACATACAAATTTCCTCTTTATACTGGGTTTAATCTAGAGCCTCATATAAATGAAAAATTATCTGCAATAATTCATTTTCAAATACTGATGGAAACATAAATACATTAACTAAGTATGCTATTTTCCCATCAGTACTGAATTTATCAAATAAGCATTTTTACTTTATAATAATCTGTATGTTCTCCAGAAAAAAATGTTTGCTTTATTTCCTCTATTATTTTTTTCTGTTGAATTCTACTTCCATCTTTATTCCCAAATTGTGTACCTAACACAGAAATTTCATTCATTGTAAAATATATACCCCTAATTGTTACAACATCACCTAAATGTTTACTTTCATCTTTATTTAAAGCCATCCCTATCATCTCTAGACACTTATTTGTACAAATTATTATTTCTTTGACTCCTATTTTGTTTTTTACAATTATTATAATGTTGTCTGGATATGTTAACTGAATTGGAATTCTTAACCCTTCAGGTGTTATATACCTCACATCCTTCATTTTTAATTTATTTCACATACTATCCCATTTATAACTAATGCAAAGCATATACAATTCAGTGAACATCCCTGTCTTACACCACTCTTCATATGTACCTCTTGGCTTAACCAGCCATTTACAAGTATTTTTACTTTGTTATTACTGTATGCTGACATACATAATTTTCTAACTTTCTCACTTATATTCTTTCATTGTTACCCATATGATTTCATGTCCAAATGTCTTATACGGTCTATCTTGATTTTTGCTTCTTCTTTTCTGTTCATAATATTATACACAATATCTCTAGTATTAATAATTCTTGATAATCCTTCTCCTTTATACTATATATATATATATATATATATATATATATATATATATATACACTCTCTTGTATAATATTTTCAGTTGTAGTTTCAAATCTCTTTTGTATTATTTCATAAAGATCTTATAATCATTATTATTCAATACTGTTGGTCTCCAGTTTTTTTAATTCTCTTCTGTCATCCTTCTTCGATATGAATTTAAGTATTCCATTACATAATTCTTTATGCATAAAAACTTAATTTAACCATTCTTTCAAAATATTTTTTGCCCATCCTTTAAATGTTTATACATTACATACCCTGCTCCTTCTGCTCCTGCAGCCAAATTTATATTTACTTATCCTAAAACTTTATCTAGCTCATTTAAAGAAATCTCCTTTGCCAACTCTTTATTCTCTTTTTCTGTTAAGTTTTTTACTTTCCATGTTTTTTCACTACCTTCTTTTTTCTTTAAATATTTCTTACACATATTATACTACACTATTCATAATCTTTTCCTGAGCTTTTTCTATTTCTCCTTTTACATTTTTTATGGCTAGCATTATACTACCATCTTCCTTTACTAATATGCTTAAGTAACTCTATACTTTTCTTTTTCCTTGTAAAAATATCTTTGCTTATATAACAGTTCTTGTAATTTTTCTTGATTTCTTTCATATAATTTCTTCCAATCATTATGTTCTAAATCTTGCAAAGCATTGTTATATGTCCTTTTATATTTTTGTTCATCTCACACCATTTTGTCACTGTAAAAAATTTTTTTTATATTTTTTCCTTAACTATTACCCACCATTCCGACCAATTTTAATAAAATGTTCTCATAGTAATATGATCTCTCCATAACTATATTACTAATTTCTTTCCTTCTTCATTCCATGCTTCTTTTTATTTATCCTTTTTATACCTTTGTCAGTTTTTATATATTTTTCTTGTTTTCTTTTAACTCTAGTCATAATGAAAGATGACCAGAAAATCCTGTTTCAACTACCTTCCCTTTTCCTATAACTAAACCTTCTGATACTATAAAATAATCTAATACAGTTGTGTACATACCCATTATGTAGTCATCATCGTCATCAACCCCTTTCTTCCCATTTTTTATGTGGGTCAGGGTATCATATTAACTGTTGCCATCTCTCTCTCTCAGTTCAGTGCCACACTCATGCCTTCTTCAAAACTCATGCGTGTCACAGATCTTTTGTAAGTCCATGAATGTTGTCCCAAAGTTTTAACTTACCCATCTTATAACTTCTGACATTTTTCTTATATCATTTCCTTTCTTTTTACACTTGCTTTTAAATCACAATTAAAGTCTCCTGTTATTATAATATTCATATTTATTGCTAAAAGTCTTTTGACATTTCCTGGTTAGGGGTTGCCACAGCGGAACTCTGGTCCGCTCATGATTGGCAGTGGATTTTTACAGTGCTGAGTTGCCAGCCCGACGCCCAACCTTCAAAAAAGGCACGCCCACTCATGCTCACACCTACCTGCATGTCTTTAGCATCACTTAACTCTGGGAAGGACATGCAGACTCCACACAGAAGGCGCTCCAGCTGAGAATCGAACGGGAGAACCTCTTGCTGTCAGGTGACAACGCTAATAGCTGCACCACCACGGCAAAATCTGATGAAATAAGCTTTCCTTTATTTACAGCTAGCCTAAACATATAATGTTCTAATTCTATGTACTTGTTCTTTCAGTTTTACATCTACAATGGTTAATCTTCTCATTTTTGCTAAAGTTACATCTAATATCTTTACTGTATGTCTGTAGACTGTGGTTATTCCAGAACATTTCTCATTTCCCAAATTCCATATTATCTTTCCTCCCCATAGTTTCTCTGTTTCTAATCTTTCTTCGTTTGCTAAAAATCTTCTCTCTTTTAACATAATTACACGTACATCACGTTTTACAACACTCCAAAATTCTTATTCTTCTTGCTATATTCTTAATACTATTCACATTTACAGAAAACACTCTAAAATTTTGATTTCCATTTTCCTTAGATTCATAGTTTTTGTAATTTGTAGCTAATTGCTAGGCTAGCTTTCCTTCCCAAAGGTGAGAATCAAACATTGTACCTTGTGTCTATGAGTTAAACATCTTAACCATTATACCAAGCACTAGTCTTGAGCTGTATATATTCTTTTTCAATCATTTCCTTTCTTTTGTTCTTGTGTACTTTTCCTTTTTCAATTTCTTTTTTTGTCTTTTACCCATTTACCAATAGAATTCTTTTTTTTCTTTTTAATACCTCCCAATTTTTCTTCTTCAGCACTTATTTCTGAACTTTCTTCTGTGTCCTCTCTATTATTATTTTTATCATCTAATTGTTCTACTATTTTTACTACTTCTAAAATGTCTTCTCTTTGTTCATTTTCTTCTCTTTCTTATTCCTTACTGTTATTTTCATTTTTGCAATCCATCCATAAATGTCCAGTTTTGTTATATTTATTACATTTTGATTCACATTTTTGCATCATGTCCCATTTTCCCACAAATATAGCGTTTTCTTTTGCACTGTTACGTATGAAATGTTCTTCTTTTACACAAAAAAATGTTTTGGGTTGCCCCCAGTATTTTACAACACTCCTATTCCCTTCCATATGTATCATGCTTACTGTATGTATATTTTTTTCTCTTTCTATTTTTAACACAATATTACAGTCCCAGCCACCAGTCCATAAACCCCTTTTGTCATAAACATTTGCAAAGTCCAGTACTTGTTTACATAAAGCTTTCAAACATCCTTTCAAAGTCTCTCTTTCTACGTATGTTCAAAATTACACATGAATCTTCTTTTTTGCTTCCCTGATAAATGCTTTTAATACATTAAGATTCCGTGAGTTACAGTCTTTCTTTTTTTTTTCATATTCTCCAAGAAAATTTTCCATTGTAAAACAGTCTCAAATATAATGTCACAAAATGTCTGTTTGCTAATAAAAATAAATGCTCTTACCGTGTGTGCTTTTACACCCAAAGGCAGTATTAAATTGTCCCACTATTCATACTTGTCCATTTCTTTGTCTTCTTTTCTTTCAATCCTTATGATGTACTTCCATTTCTCATTTTCTTCTGCCTTCTTTTTACTTTCTCTACATGTTTTTTTTTTTCATCTCACCACTTTTTTCAGGATTGTTTCTGCATCCTCCTTTTTTATTTTCTCTTTACTGCCCCCCCAGGAAATATCTCCTTCATTTTCTGGCTCACTGTACTACCATTTATTTAAGTAAATAATCCAGCAACCCTCCCAGCTGGAGGGTTGTAATTATACAACCATCATTTGCTGACTCATCTCTATCAAACATTTTGAACATTTCTTCAGAATCCTGCACACATTCTCTGGTCTTGATATTTGTTTTCTCCTTCATTTCTTTTACTACTCCATCATTTCCTTCTCTCTCCATCTGCCTCCCTGTTTCTCTGAGCCACCACTGCGCCTGGAATGGAAACAGGAATTGCTCCTCCAAAGTAGTTTCCACTGACAGCAATGATAACTAGGGAAAGTCCCAGATACCCTGACCAGATTTCCTGTTAGTAATATAAATACCACCCCTGGTCTCCCAGGCTACTAGCCTAGTGGGACTAACATGGTCAACAAAGTGCAAATAAATAAATACTTCTGTTCTCTGGGGAATGCTTTATAAGATAAGGAAATGTTTCATTTAATACATCCTTCCTTCATTTTCAACAGTTGTTTTTTAGGGTCCATTCCTTCCACTTGTATTTTGCTTATGTCTTTCTGTGGTCACTTTCAGTCCTTCTCTAGTCTTGCATTTAAACCTCTTTGACTATCCTATCCATCTGAAATGCATGTATTCAGCTTGCTTAGTCTCTCATTTATCCAAAAGTTCACTTCTGTGTAACTTGAACCATCCAAGACACCATCCTTCCACCCCCTACATTGTCTCCACTTCTTTTCTGTATTTCTGATAATTATCCCTTAGGAAAATGTTTTCATTTGTCTGTTCCTTTGATATAACTCTTTCACTTGTTTCCCCTTCCACCAGCCTCGCAGTTGGTGCAGAGATTAAGGCTGGGAGCTGTAGTTCCTGTGGTACGGAGGCTTGATTCCTTCTGCCCTCATTTGCCTACTTTGTGAAGTAGAGCAAGTCACTTAACCAGACAATGCCTTGGAGTACTTGGGAATTTGGGCTGGGCTCCTCAGTGGTCTCCTGGATTACTGTCCTAGTAACTCCCTGTAAATGACTGAATTAAAAAATGAATGATTGTGTACTGGTTCTTATAGGGACCTAAACCTCACCTGAAATATAAATAGGACGTGTTGGAGGGAGTCTCAGAGGCTACCCTTTTAGTAGAACAGGCTTCCCAGCAATATGAAGCAGAGTTCCTCCCAACCAATTCAAGTTTGACTTGGGCCAGTGGATGGGCAATCGGAAATTACCTATGTTTTTCCTAGAAAGAGGCAGCCTGTAAGTGATTGACTACCAATACCCAAAATTACATGTATACCTTAAAATAAACATAAGGTATCAAAATTTAACAACTAGATTTGGGAGTCATGTCTATCCTTAAAAATGCCCCTTGGGGCTATTAGCCTCGAAATCAACTATGAACACTCTTGTCTCTTCTCATCTTCTTGTGGTTGCCTTTGTGATTTGTCTTTTCCTACTCATCTCTTATACTGGCATATGGCCCCTCTGCACTTCCTGGTCTTGTCTTCTTCTCCATGGGGGTTTCAGTATCTGAGTTTGGATGTCCTCCATCTGTCTTTGTCACCTCTGCTGTGTCTAGGGTTACTTTCCCAGTCCCATGTCTTGCAGATGATTCATATTCTAACTGCCTACATTGTTTAGCTGTCTGTGATACCTTTGTTTAAACTTTTGAACATCCACCATATTGGGTAGTCTGTATTACCCTTCCTGCTGTACTTCTAGAATTGCATGGTATTTCAGCCATGCAGCTGTTCCATTCATTCTTAGTTATTTTAATACTTTCATCACATCACAGCTTTTATTTTCTTAGAGTGTTTTTGAGGAATCCTTTGCCATCTTTATAAACATCCTTTCATTCCTTATTGTTTTATTTTTATACCATAGGATTGGAAACATGCCAGAGCATGCCTTGGTCTGTTTTCTGCTGCTGCTTCCTGTAGTTTCATTCTGTGTCTCCTCTCCATTTGTGTTTCTTGACTGCCTGGTATGACAGATTTCTCATGTAATAGCTGCATTACAAATTGTTCCCATTCACTGTTGCTCACTCTCTTATATTTCAGTTATCCTAATCTCACTCTTTCGTGAATGATTTTTAAGGATCATTCATAATTTTTCCTTGTCTTTTTGTTATGTCTGTTAGATGCAAAACTTTAGATCACTGTTGCATTAGCCTAAGCTATTTCAGTTATATGAAATAAAAACGTTGTAGGACACTGCTAGACTGTAATGCTTTTATTGCATAAAACAAAAGATAAAACACAAGATGAGCGCTTTTGGGATATTCCCTTCATCAGATACTTTTCTCATAAAACAGACACTATTTAAAATAATGAATAGTCAATAGCAGTTAGTGAAATACCCGCCTGTTTTGAAGGGTGGGTTTCACAGGAATCACATAATTAAGCCCTGGCTTCCTACTGGCCAGCAACTCAATTATCCACCTAGATTCAGCTAACTCTGTTAAATGCTTCAGGTTACCTCCTCTATTGTTCACCTTAACATTCACAATGGCCCTAAAGGTAAAACTATGGGTGGGATAATCCATCACATGTCTACTTAAAGCATTATTTATATCATTGTTCCTTATACAGGACAAGTGTTGCAAAATCCTTGCCTTAAACATTTGATTGGTCTTACCCACATAAAAACTGGGGCATTGGACACACTCTGCCAGGTAAACAATATCTGTGGTACGACATGTAGCTCTACCTTGAAATATAAACTTCCTATGTGTAACTGGATGTTCAAAATCAGATAGTCTCTTTATATATGGACAAGCTTTGCAACCTTCACATGGGGCAGTTCCTATTGATGTAGCTATTATTTTATTTTCATTCATTTTTTTCTCTACAAAGTAGGTCCTTAAGATTTTTATTCCTCTTATACCTAAATCTAGGATAGGTACCTACTATTCTACTTGCACGTTCATCACCCATTAAAATGTTCCAGTTTTTGCGAACAATATTACAAACATCTCCCACATTCCCACTGTAAGTGAGCATTAATTCAGGTCCATATTGCATTGTCAGGCTACTTGTAGAGATGGCAACACTTGTTGTTTCACGTCTTATCCAGGGTTTATATTTGGTACTACGGAAGCTTTTACTACGATCTATAACCCTATCCACTACCCTACTTTTATAACCCCTCTGTAGTAAGCACCCCTTTAACTTGGACAGTTCTAACTCATAAACTTCTTCATCCAGGCATACTCTTGAAATCCTGCTAGCTTGCCCTTGTATTATATTGGTGTATGTATATCGTGGGTGCATACTATCATAGGCTAATAACGTGTTTCTCCAACAATCTTTTCTAAAAAGCCTAGATGCAAAACCTTCATCATTCTGTTCTACATGGACATCTAAAAAATCTATGGAATTGTAGGAAGATTCCACCTTAAACTTGAAAAAGGTCGTTGTAGAGTGCAAAAATTCTACAAAGTGATGTAAAGAATCCACATCACCATCCCACAAGATGAAGACGTCATCCACAAAACGTACATACATCTTAATGTATACCTTCCATATTTCATTGCCCAGCACATGTATCTGTTCCCATTGCGATAGAACAAGGTTAGCATATGTATTGGCACAGGGGGTGCCCATAGCTACCCCCTGTGCCTGTTTATAAACTGAATCTGCTCCTATGAAAATATTATTTTCAAGGACTAACATTAGCAGTTCCTTAACTAAGTAAATCTTGTCTTCTGTTGCCTTTGAATTCCTTAAAAATGTACTTATCATGGTAACACCATAGTCATTATTAATCACAGTGAATAAGTTGTTAACATCCATGGTGACCATTAACAATTTAGTTGTACACTTCACTGTATGTTCCTTTGATACAACTCTTTCACTTATTTCCCCCTCCACCACCCTCGCAGTTGGTGCAGAGATTAAGGCTGGGAGCTGTAGTTCCTGTGGTACGGAGGCTTGATTCCTTCTGCCCTCATTTGCCTACTTTGTGAAGTAGAGCAAGTCACTTAACCAGACAATGCCTTGGAGTACTTGGGAATTTGGGCTGGGCTCCTCAGTGGTCTCCTGGATTACTGTCCTAGTAACTCCCTGTAAATGACTGAATTAAAAAATGAATGATTGTGTACTGGTTCTTATAGGGACCTAAACCTCACCTGAAATATAAATAGGACGTGTTGGAGGGAGTCTCAGCGGCTACCCTTTTAGTAGAACAGGCTTCCCAGCAATATGAAGCAGAGTTCCTCCCAACCAATTCAAGTTTGACTTGGGCCAGTGGATGGGCAATCGGAAATCACCTATGTTTTTCCTAGAAAGAGGCAGCCTGTAAGTGATTGACTACCAATACCCAAAATTACATGTATACCTTAAAATAAACATAAGGTATCAAAATTTAACAACTAGATTTGGGAGTCATGTCTATCCTTAAAAATGCCCCTTGGGGCTATTAGCCTCGAAATCAACTATGAACACTCTTGTCTCTTCTCATCTTCTTGTGGTTGCCTTTGTGATTTGTCTTTTCCTACTCATCTCTTATACTGGCATATGGCCCCTCTGCACTTCCTGGTCTTGTCTTCTTCTCCATGGGGGTTTCAGTATCTGAGTTTGGATGTCCTCCATCTGTCTTTGTCACCTCTGCTGTGTCTAGGGTTACTTTCCCAGTCCCATGTCTTGCAGATGATTCATATTCTAACTGCCTACATTGTTTAGCTGTCTGTGATACCTTTGTTTAAACTTTTGAACATCCACCATATTGGGTAGTCTGTATTACCCTTCCTGCTGTACTTCTAGAATTGCATGGTATTTCAGCCATGCAGCTGTTCCATTCATTCTTAGTTATTTTAATACTTTCATCACATCACAGCTTTTATTTTCTTAGAGTGTTTTTGAGGAATCCTTTGCCATCTTTATAAACATCCTTTCATTCCTTATTGTTTTATTTTTATACCATAGGATTGGAAACATGCCAGAGCATGCCTTGGTCTGTTTTCTGCTGCTGCTTCCTGTAGTTTCATTCTGTGTCTCCTCTCCATTTGTGTTTCTTGACTGCCTGGTATGACAGATTTCTCATGTAATAGCTGCATTACAAATTGTTCCCATTCACTGTTGCTCACTCTCTCTTATATTTCAGTTATCCTAATGTCACTCTTTCGTGAATGATTTTTAAGGATCATTCATCATTTTTCCTTGTCTTTTTGTTATGTCTGTTAGATGCAAAACTTTAGATCACTGTTGCATTAGCCTAAGCTATTTCAGTTATATCTGACAAGGATATGACCAACCTAGCCAACGTTTCAATGCTTGAGGGATGCCTTCATGCAGTATGACAGGAACTTAAAAGGAAGAACTGAGAAGACCAGTAACTGTTCCTTAGGTTTACCCACACAACTCTATATAAAAGGCAATTAGAATGCCAAAAGTGTATCCCTGGTATGGCCTTTGCGGATGTGATAGTTGGCTAGCGATCCTTCAAGACTGGACAGATAAGTCCATTGCTATGGAAAACCTTCCAGTACTGTACTTTCAAAAGAAATCTAGTGTTAATTTTCTTGAAAATGTTTTATTATTTGGGATAGAAAACTTATTTTGTAGTGACTGTCCTTGTCTAAGGAGTTTTTACTACAGGGAATGCTTATGGCAACTTAGTGTGAAATCTGTTTTTTGAACTTTTACTTATATGATTTTATAGTATGTATGTGCTACGAACAGGCACAAGTACTTTTGGGAACTGTAAATGTTTTTTTTAAACCTCAAAAACCTTCTTTTTGACTGCCATTGGGTTGCCAACTCTTTCAGGCTCCGCTACCGGTCTTTGAGGCTTCCTTTATGGCTGGACCTATGGAGCATGTATTGGTCTTCTCAGTTCTTCCTTTCCTTATCTGTTTTTAAAAAAATGTCAGAAAATCTTTGGTTGACAAGCTGGATATATTTTTGCCAAAGCTGCTGATAGGAGACTCTGCTGTGGCCAAATTTTGTTCCTTGGACTTCTCATTGTTTTCTTTTCATTTCTCTGGTGCAGCACTAACAGCTTCTAAGGAGTGGGGGATAGACATGCTCTCTGCAGTTGTGGGGTTGTTCTCAAAGGGCAAGAAAGAACCACTCTTGACCATTTTGGGGGAGGGAGTGGTGAAGGTTTACCGGGATAATTGGGAAAGGGAGACTGAGCCCCAAGATATTGTGCCTGTTTTGGGTCAGTCCTTTTCCAGCGACTCTCTCTCAAAATGAAAACCAAAACAAATAAATTCACTTTCAATGGTTAGGGAAGATTTGCTGGGATTTGCTAGCAAATTAATTTCTGCTTTTTATTTACCTGCCTCCTTTTCATGAAAGAAAAGTAGTTTTCTCTTTCTGTATCAGATTTTCAGGCAGAAGAGCAGCTATTGTAGCGACAATGTTTTGCTTCAGGATTTTCTTCTCAGCCTGAAGAGTCTGATTCTGAGGAAAGTGTTGCTTCAGATTTATTTCCATTCAGACCTTTTTTTTTCCTGAAACTTTATCTAAAAGAAAAAGGGTTTTCAGTAGGATCAGAGTGAATTTTCTGTTTACCCAACAAATGTGTTATGATTTGCTGCAGTTGGATATTCTACATCCTGAAGCTGTCCCTCCATGACAGCTTGCAGTTTACCTGACAGTCAATCTCCTGCCTTTAGGAAGTCTAATAGCTATACAAAGTTTGTTTTTTAATCCTAGAATTAAACCTTCTGGCATCTTACATGCTGGAGGGAAGGGTGATGAGCAATTAATTCCAGACACATCTGGCCAAGTACAACCAGATAAGTAGGAGAAGATCCATTGTCATACAACATCCAGGATAGTACAGAATCTGCATTAGGTAGGGTATTTAATTATGTCTAGACCAAAAACAGACTTAAAAATTACAGATATGAATAATACACAAACAGGAATCCAATTGTACATAGATGTCATTTTCAATAACCTTGCCAACAAAGGAAGTAGTTCTGTGAATATCCATATTACCATAAACTCAGGCCTCCTTTATTATAAATGAAGGTAAGCCAAACCAAAGACTGTCAGAATGTTACAGTGTTGGTTAGACAAGATTCAATCCACAGATGGACAAAGGCATCCTGGAAATCAGTGTAATAGACTGATCATAATCAGGAATGTCAGACTCAGAACAAGATGGTTTGCACTGGCCTGACCCACTGAATATTCCTGCAAGCACAGGAATCTCAGTATTAGTTCTGCTGGAGGAAGCTTAGCAGCAAAGTATCTGGCAGCAAGTTTGCATTCCTCAAAAGACAAAGACTTCCAGTTAGCGAGGTAGGATGGGCTGTTAAGCATACTTATCACTCGGAAGAGTGCTGCTGGATGATTTGACACTGATTAGATTCTCCCAAGAAAGAAATAAGGATTTCTTGAAGTAAGCAAATGACTCCAACCAACTTTTCTTTCCTTTCTTTACATTTGCTTAGCCCTTAAACTCCCTCCACTCTATTTCAAATCACCTCAACTAGTACCACAAAATTTCTTTCAGAAAGCTCTTCCCATGCACAGTTGACACTAAATTAGTGAAGCATTCCACTTGTGCCATCACATCACACAAACACAATCCACTCCTCTTTATCTTATACTGTCCATCCCATTTACTTCAACCCCACCGCTGTATAACCTACCTTCCTCATTTCCTTCTTCATCATCTGCCACTTCTCTGCTCTCTATTTTGCAAAACATATTCCTTATTCGCCTTCTTTTAAACATTATTCGTTATGACTACCCCACATTCCTTCTTAGTAACTACTTGATATTCTGAGACACCCTAGTGTGAGACTGAATGAGCAAAGTTGTGGACTTAAATATACCAAGTCCTGGATTCCCATTTCTCAGAATATTCCATTTTCTCCACGTTATGGCAATATTGGAATTGATCTATGTAAGTTTTGGAGAAGTGGGGATGAGCTCACCTCCACATGGGAAAATTGCAAGGTGGGGCTTGCCCCCTGAAAAAACAAGATGTTCAGTATTCACTGTTCTCCTATATTTTTGTAGTTATTTTTCGTAATTCCAGGGCTTGCAGTTATTCGTCTGAGAATGACAACAGGGAGCCTTCCATCTTACTTCCTCCTTCCTTTAATCCTTTCACTGGATCTCATACCATTTTAATCTATCACTTACACTAAGTTAGCCCTCCCCTTTCCAAGTGCAGCATTGGAACTATGCTTTACAATTTTCCAACACAATTACAGACTTTATACCCTGACTTTTACCCTCAATCATGCCCCCCAGTAAACATGCTTCCATTTAATACATTCTTATTATCCCTACTACTGTGACCTCCCCACAACCAATATCTTCCTAACATATTGTCAAACAAAATATGCAAAATCATCTACAATAAGGCTGTATCACTCTGCCAAAGAACATAGCTCCTACCACCAAACCTCCATCTACCTCACACTCCAATCATCACTACTACTACTACTCCCTCCTTGTTACCACTGCAGTGAAACAAAATTGTTCCCTACCGTATGCCAAACTTCTTAAATTCATAGTAAAACTACCAGTAATAATCAATAATCTCCTGATACAAAGCTTTACTAAAACAAATCACAAGCCTCTAGGAAATCCTGACCACAGCATGCCTAACAAACAAGTAAAACAGATTTACTAAATGAAAGCAGTATTAGAAATAAACTGGGGCAACCTGACTCCTTTTTAACAATCAACATCCTAGACAAAGAAGGTACCACAAATTCTTGGCTATATATTGACTCCCTGTACTTAACCCAAAACATTCTCAGTCTCCAACTGCCAATTCAGCTGTGCATCATGAACAAAAGAGGTAGAAAAAAATGCTTCACATAAACCAACAAAAACAGAGCCTTCCCTCTAGCCCAAAATAAATCCAGTAGGGAGTTTATACCCCCCCAAAAAATGCGAAGTTGGATAATTAGAAAAGGGAAGTTGCAATTTTCATAGAAGTAAATGGAATTTGTGGAAACAATACATGCATGAGTAGCAGTGAGTTTTAAAGAAAGGCAATGATTAAGCAATTTATGTAAAATCCTAACCTTTGTGGACGAATTAACATATTTGGAAGTCCTACAGATTTTTTTCTTCCATTTGTACTTTGCAAATTGCCTTTCTATTTTCCATTCTTTTCTAACCTCCTCTAACTGATTCTTATAAATATGAATCATTGCTGTTGCGTAATACAACAGTGACCTATATGGGACATGTCCAGACTGGCTGTCTAACCAGTTACCTAAACTTTAGGGCACCGAAAATCAGAATTTTTTTGCTGTTGAAGCTAACAGTAAGGCTTGCTATTTGCTATGTCTTCACACATTTGGTCATTGGCTAGATTTGTCAAGTGGGCAAATAAGTACCCCACTGGGTATGTGTTTTTTTTTTTTGACATGATTTATGTATTAAAGATAAGGGAAGTATTTATGTGGCTACCAGATTCTCAGTAATGATCTCTACACATCCTATCTTTTTTGCCTGAGGTAAAAACATGGCATTCAGTCCATTTCTATCCGTAAATTGTTTACTACCAAAACCCTTAGGAGCACTTTTTACTATTATTTACTATTACATTTAGAAAACCAAAAAACGTAAAGCTGTAAGTTATGAAGCAAGGTTTCAGTTTCTCAGATGCCTCCCCCTCTGGTTCCCAAGAAGATAAAAATTTCCAGAAAGGTATCCATTACAACACTCATTTTGTCTCAGCCTTTGACAGGTGACCTGTGCTGTCACCACGTTTGAGCTTCTATACCATCAGTTGGCTTCTGTCAACTCCTTTGCTATTACTGCTTGTAAAGCCAGTCAGAGCTGAGAGACAGCACGTCTTCCAGGATACTCATACATCCACTTTGGACAAGGAAGAACCACTCTTGCTGGGACTGAAAGAAGCGGTGCACATCCAGCCTTTTTAGACAATAGCTTAAAGATTTTCAGTTCCTACGGTCATGGTTTTCTCTACAGTCAAAAAGAAAAAGATCCCCCTCTCCTTCAGGTGCTGATTTAGACTCTAATGATGAGGAAGTAGCACTGGATTATGCCTCCCAGGTTTCTGCTTCTAAGAACTGGGAATCTAAGTCAGAGGAAAATATTTCTTCAGATCAATCAGTGGAAGAATTATCCTTTTTAAATGCTATTGCAAGAATAAAGGAGTTGTTTGTGTGCCCAGAAGGAATTTTCTGAGATCCTGTAGAGATATTATGAGTTATTGCAGGTTGATTCTCCCCAACTAATTGCTGTTCCTCCAGTTTTAACAGCTCTTTAACACCTCTAAATATTAAATATATAACAAAGGAGAATGAAGATATCCCTGCCTGGTTCATCTGTCAGACAAGAAATCTTAATCTTCCACCTTAATTCTTGTCTCCAGCCTTTCATATATCCTCCTTATTAACCCTATCGTTTTATCAAAAGTTGGAAATTATACCATTACCTTACTCATGTGTATGTATGTATATGGATCTACTTCACAAGCTCGAAGTTTCAAAACTTCAAACTGCAAATGTTCAAGACCATAAGATCAAATTTTTGAAACCTCAAAATTGTAATAAAAAAAAAAAAGTTTACATTTTTGCAGGGGGGGGTCCCACCCCCCCCTGCTAAATAAATATATCAACTCAGAGATCGCACTACATTGAGAAAAATGGTAAATTTCCTGTTCTGCACTGTACAGCGATCTCAAAACTTCAATTTTATGGTCTTGACCATTTGCAGCTCGAAGCTTCAAAACTCTTTTAGTCCAGATTCTCCCTTTGAGAACCTTTCTTTTGGGGATACTGTCTCTCATATGATGGAATGCTTTAACTGGGAATTCTGACATCCAGAAGCCCCCTAAGCCCTCTGCTGTCCCTCTGGTCCTAGCTGCCCTGTTAGTTTTTTAGCAGCTTCCCAGGCTGCTGATTCCCAGCCTCCAGCCCCTAAAAGATAGATTTTATAAGGTACCTGATGACTGTAAGTTTCTTTATAAATGTCTTTCTGCTGACCCCTCTGTAGTGTCAGTCCCTTCTAACAAACCTTCTAAACTATTGCCTTCTACTAAATTGTTTTGTTCTGACAAAGAAAAGTAGGGCCATGGAGTGGCTGGGCAAAAAGGTGTATACTGCTGCTACCCTGGCCTTTCAGACTATTAAATATCGGACCCATATGACCAGGTATATCTTGGCTCTTCTTTCTTAGGCCTATCAGATTATTTCTGAATTTCCTGTTTCTGAGTGGAAGGTTTTGGCCCTCTCTTTGTTGGACTCCTTTTCTCAAGTGGCTCGCCATTCTATTAAATGTAGTTATGATGTAGCTGATGCTTCTTCTAGAGCTGCTGCCTTTGGTTCTGTGTTAAGGCATTACTCTTGGCTTCACTTCCAACCTGTACCTGATGATATTAAGAATAAATTGATGGATGCTCTACTTGATAATAAAAAATTCTTTGGTTCTGCAGCTGCTGAGCTTTTTAATTCCCTACAGGAAAAGAGCAAAGCCTTGCAGGAATTGAAACATATTTTTGTTTCCCCATTTCTAAATTTCAGAGGAATCATCTTTCTAAGCCTGCCTTTGTACATAGACATTCTTGCCCTCTTCCCAAAGGTTAAAAGGGTTCGAGGCTGGCTCCTCCTGCTAAGTCTACTTAAACTCCTATTACTCAGAAGCCTCCTTTGCCAGGCAAACCATTTTTTTTGTCTGACTATCTTCTTCCCTTCATCCTATGACAAGATCCTTTGTCTTTTTGTCTTTCCCTGTCTCTTCCCAGTTGGTTAAGAATCACTAAGGATTCTTGGGTTCTGTCCATCATCTGTCAGGGATACGTCATGGTGTGGAAATCCCTTCCTCCTTTTCTAGTCATTCCTCAGCCTCCACAGGAACAGTTCCTCTTTTTCCAGACTCACTTCAGGGCCTTTTTTCTCAAGGCACCATCCACGCATTTTCTATTCCTCAAAGAGGAAGGGGTTTTATTCTAGAATGTTTTTGGTTCCCAGGAAAAAGGCAACTGGAGGCTCATTCTGGACCTTTTTCAGCTCAACACCTTTCTAAAGATTCCTTCTTTTTTAATGCTGTCCCTTCACAGTCTGTTTTTTCTTCTTCTTCTCAGGCTTTCCTGGTCTCTCTGAATCTCAAGAATGCCTATCTTTATCTCCCTGTTCATCCCCATTTCAGAAAATATTTGTGCTTGTCTGTTTCTTCCTTACATTTTCAGTTTTCTGCTTTGCCTTTGGGCCTTTCTCCTGCCCCATGTTTCTTCACCAAATACCTTGCCCCTGTAATTGCCCTTGGAAAGATGAGAGGGATACAGATCTTTCCTTATCTGGGCAACCTGCTCATTCAGGCTTCCTCCCATGACACCATGATTCAGCAACTCCACTGTGCTATTTGTCTCTTGCAAAACCTAGGTTTTATGATAAATTTCTGGAAATTTTTCCTGACTCCTTCTCAGGATCATGTTTTTCTCCAGTGCAGGCTCCAGACCATTCCTATACTGGCTTCCCTGTCACCACCCAAAGCTCTGGCTCTAACTGCCTTTTTTAGTCCTTTTTTTCTTCAGATCTCAGTTATGGCCAGGGGGTTTCTAGGAGCTCTGGGTTATATGGCTTCCACCATTCCTATACTTACTTTAGCCAGGCTCCATATGAGGAAGCTACAGTGGTTCCTAAAGTCAGTATGGCTTCAACATTGTCTCCCTTTAGATTTTCTAGTTCCTCCTCTTCCATGCCTCAAACTAAAGCTTTAGTGGTGAATTCATCGGCTGTCTCTCAACCCAGGGCTTCTTTTTCATTCCCCAATCCCCTCTCAGGAATTTTTTTCAGATGCCTCAGACACCATGGGTTGGGTGCTTCTTTCAGCCCTCTAAAGGATCAGGATCTTTAGCCCACTCATCAACGGGTATCAACATCAAAGAGATGAAAGCTATCCTCCTCACTCTTCTGGCCTTCCCACACACTTTTTCTTCCAGGGCCTCTCAACATACGGTACATCAGCAAACAGGGGGGACATGGTCTTACTTCCTGTGCAGACTAGCTCTTCAAGTATGGGATATGGCTGTCCAGTATCAGGTGACAATTCAGGCTGTTTATATTCCTTCAAAACAAAAACATTTTGGCAGACTCTCTGAGCAGGTCCTTAACACAAGCTCATGAGTAGATGCTTCACAGAGATGTGTTTCTGAACATTGTCCACCAGTGGGGTACTCCTCAAGTAAATCTTTTTTCCTCCCTCTGAACAGACAACTTCCTCTCTTGTACACCAGAGTCCCAAGTCCTCTGTCATGGAAGGTGGACTCCCTGTCTTTTTCTTGGTAGGTGATGTTTCTCTATAACTTCCCTCCCCTGCTGCCAACTTTTTTACTGTATTTTATTATAAACAAACTGCACTATACTGCAATAGTCTGCCTTACTGGGCCTGTTAAATCATTTTAGTTACTGTTTTCACTATTTGTAAAGCTTTTTTTAGCTATTTTCACTGTTGGAAAGGTATTAACTGGAAATTTTCTCCATTTGGTAAGCATTTGTTTCTTTGTTCTGATTTTTCTGCCAAGTTGTATAGCATAAAACTGATTTGTTTGCAGTTAAAAGCATTCTCTAGAGTCTCCTTGCTCTTTTTTAACTTTTATTTAGTGTTTCAATGCTGTTTTTATGCTGTGTTAAACATTTTTGTAGTGTTTTCTGCCTAAAATAGTGCAGCTAGTAGTGGTAGCATAATCCAGATTCAGGGTTGCTGTTTCTGGACCTGGTTGTTTGTAGTGGCTGTTTGTTCTGAAAACATTTTCTAGGCCATCTTGGATTAGAAAGGGCCCTTTTGTACTCTAGCGAGAAGATTGTGTGATTGGTCCCTGGCTGCTAAAGGTTGGCTAGTCTAGGGCTTGGAGTAAGCACTTCATTGGTTCTTTTGAGCTTTTTAAAAGTTGTTTTAGGTTTTAACCTTCTGGTATTTAACTCCCACCCTTGAGTGGGTTTTTGCTTATTTGCTCATTGCACAGCACCATGGACTGCTACACAACTCTGCACCATAGCCAGACAGTTAATTTCGACATTTTTTTTTTAGATACAGTTGTATCCCAACAGTGTAGTTCCTCATCATTAGCACATTTCTGGAAATAGAGGCAGTATTAATGAAGTTGTGTAAGCAACCCATTGTAATAGTGGCCTGAAGTGTTTTTCTGAGGCCCCGCTCTACCAACTAGTGTAGCATTAAGCCTAGCCTCTGAGCTATTAACACAACTTGCCCACTAGTTATTCCTATGTGTGACCTGTTTCCCCTAAATTCACCTAGCAGTATGAACGGGCAATCTCCCACAGTTTCTTCAACTAACTTGGTCGACATGAGCATCTTGAGGCAGGTAGCAAATGTGTCATGTACACAGACAAACCTCTACTTCTGGTGCACACAAACTCAACATGTGAGAGATGCAGCTATATTAAAAGCCTTGAATCAATGCTTTCTCATTTGCCAGTCAATACATCTGACAATGGTTGTCAGCATGCGTACCTCACCACCTGCTCCACCCAAACCCACATCACACATGCCTACATATGCGGAGGTCCTCGCCACAAACTTACCTAAACACCAGAGACCTTCCAAACACAAGCACTCTACACATAATACTGCTGTACTACATCCAAGAACCAGTGACACCTTTTCCAGAAAATCTATTTAATTCCACAGCGAATTTAGATAATAAAAGCACAATGAAAAACTTCACCAATCTATCTCTCTTAGCACCTTGGCCGTATCAGCCTTTACAGAGTAAAATGCCAACTCACAATATCCTCTTTTATATTATGCTTCTATACAATTAATCAATTATCTAATTAAAATATTTAAAGTAACATCTACACTTAAACAAAACTAAAACATCAGAAATCAAATAAAACTCTGCCAATGACATTCCTTATTCAGCCCATTCGGCTGCAAAGTGTTATATTTCATTATAAAAATTGATTCCTTCTTTCTTAATAAATATTTCAATAAATCTTCACCAGAAAAGTGTGCTGTAATATGTTCCAAAATTGTTACTGCTAAACTGTCAGTTTCACCTTTATGTGCCGAATTAAAATGATCTGCTACTGGGCTATTAATTTTTTTATTTTTTATATCCCTAACATGCTCTTTAATTCTCTCACTTAAACTCCTCTTGCTCTCACCTATATAAAAACAATTGCATGAACATTTTATTGCATACATTATGCCTCTTGTTGTACAAGTAAAATAATCTTGTGTTTGAAATTTTTTTCCATTAATATAATGGAACATAGGTACTACATACTGGCAAATAGAACATCTGCCACAAGGACTAGTACCTAATCTTCTTATATTGACTCTCATCAATTCTTTTGGTCTATAATATCTGCTATGCACTATGAAGTCTTTGATAGTTCATCCTCTCTGATAAGATCTTCTCAATGCTATTTCAGATAAACTAGACACTTGTCTCCTGATTATTTTCCAATATTCTCTTAATACTTTACTGAATCTATCAGAGAAGACTGTATATTTAGAAACAAAAAATATACTGTTATTCTCCTTAATTTGTTTCTTATTTCTAATATTACCCTTATTATTCATTTCTCTTTTAATATTATAATTTTCATAAATCTTCATATAACTATCCACTATTATTTGTTCATCATAGCCTCTATTTAAAAACATTCTCATGGCTTTTATTGCCTCAACTTTAGAACTATTTTCATCACTACACAGCCTTCTAATTCTTAATAGTTCTCCATATGGAATGGAAGCCAAAGTATGTGGAGGGTGACAGCTAGTCGCTTGTAACATTAAGTTCTGCTGTTCAAATTTTCTATTTATTTTGGTTTTAATTTTCTCATACCTTCAATAGTAATGTCTAGAAAATTAACTCTCAAGCCAACCTGCGCTTGATCACATTTAATTCCAAATCTGTTTTTATTCATATAATTCAAGAACTCATCTACCTCTTCTCTTCCATCGTAACATATAAAAATAAGGTCGTCTATAAACCTATAATAATTTTTTACATGTTTTTGAAAAAAGGTACTTCTGTATATATGGGTACTTTCCATATACCCCATAAACATGTTGGCATACATGGGGGCAAAAGCTGCCCCCATGGCTGTACCCTGCTTTTGTTGATAGAGACTCCACTAAAATTCAAATATGTTATTATTTAAACAGAAATAAACTAATTCTTTAATAAATTGTGTTCTAGGATAGTCTCCTAGAAAAAATTGTATAGCTTCCAGTCCATATCTATGCTGCATATTCGTATACAGACTGGTTACATCTACTACTATGAAATACATATTTTCTAGCCATCTAATATTTTTTACCTTGTCCAAAAAGTCAAAAGAATCTTTAATGTATGATGGAAGTTTAATTACTTCCTTAAGCAACACTTCATGCAAAAGACATCCCAAGTTGTGTGTAAAATATCCCTTAGTCAAAACTATAGGGTGACCTGGAGGTTGTTGTAAATTCTTATGAATTTTTGGCACACAAAAAAATTTTGCAACTGTATTCTCTTTGTTCATAAGTTTCTTAGTTACTTCTGAAGGTAAAAAATAATGTAACCTCACTCCTTTATCAATTAATATCGGAAACTCTTTTTGGGCCTGGTCCAAAGTAATAGTGTTCACTTTCTTATAAACTTCATTATTCAAGTGTTGCATACACACTTCATAATACATAGCAGAATTCATAACAACTAATTTTCCCCCTTTGTCTGAGGGTTTAAAAACAATTATTATAATTCCTACCAATTTGTTTCAATTTGTACCATTCATTTTTTGACAAATTATAGCATTTCTCGGTATTATTAAATTCATGAAGTTCTTTTTCAATTACCAAATTCATACCATTATTAAACCTTTGAATATTAACATTTTTAAATGGTGGCATAAAAGTACTTTTAGTTGATATTATACTGGTATCAAACAAAACATATGCATTATTTTCTGCATCCGAATCACATGAATAAAAACTATTGTCACTCGATGAATCAGTGTTTTCGCTAATCAAATTCATGTGATGTAACTCATTATTATAAAAATATTCTTTCAAATGCATCTTTCGAACTAATCTAAAAAGTTCCAGTTTAATTTCATGCATTCTTGGGAAAGCAGTAGGAACAAATTTTAGCCCCTTCTGTAAAACTTATAATGAAATATAATACTTTGCAGCCGAATGGGCTGAATAAGGAATGTCATTGGCAGCGTTTTATTTGATTTCTGATGTTTTAGTTTTGTTTAAGTGTAGATGTTACTTTAAATATTTTAATTAGATAATTGATTAATTGTATCGAAGCATAATATAAAAGAGGATATTGTGAGTTGGCATTTTACTCTGTAAAGGCTGATACGGTCGAGGCGCTAAGAGAGATAGATTGGTGAAGTTTTTCATTGTGCTTTTATTATCTAAATTCGCTGTGAAATTAAACAGATTTTCTGGAAAAGGTGTCACTGGTTCTTGGATGTGGTACAGCAGGTTTTGTTCTAGAGTGGTTTCAACTCTGCACATAATACTTCATCTGCAGAACACAATACACACAATAGCTCATGCACTAGTGCCTCACCTGTTAGGCCCATAAGGCTATACACCAAACCTAACATATTAGTCATAAGAGACTCCATCTTGAGACACACAGATGTTCCTCTCACCAGGCTGGATAAGGAGAAGGTCACGGTCACCTGTCAGGTGCCAGGATCCGCCATATTGCACATGCACTCAAGTCTCTCAACAACAGGTACTGTTATGACTCTGTCATAGTCCATGTTGGTGTGAAGAACTTCAGAGTACCTCTCTGGATTATATGAAGAGAGAGACATGGCTCAGCTCTCGGACTGTGTCTCAGGCAGGTATGTTTTTAGTCTTAAGCAGCATTTTACCTTCACCTAGAAAGATGCCTCAGTACAAACAGAAAATGATTGACTTGGATAATTGGCTTAGTTTTTGGTGTCATTCTAAGGGGATCCAGTATCTGTCAGCCTGGGATGATATGATCGACAGACCTTGATGCTTTGCCAGAGATGGTCTTCATCTGTCACCCCTGGGATTTTGGCTACTGGCTAAGGCTTTTGCCACCCCATAATGTCTTTTTTAGGCAGTGTCACAAGGACAAAACTCCTGATGTGAAAATACCAACCAAAAACAACCTCAAGGTCATGTTGCTAAATGCTAGGAGTCTTAACATCAAACTACACTCACTGGAAGCAGTCCACACCCTGGAGGACACAGATATTTTGCAGTCACAGAGACCTGTTTCAAGGCCTTGGAGAGCACCCCAGCCATACTGGGTTACACCTCCTTCCACGCATTCAGACCACAAATTGTAGGCAAGAAAACTAAAGGAGGCAATGTATCAATATTCATTAAGGATATATACACCTCCAAACTGGTCAAACAGTATGATATCCTAGAGATACTTCATGTGCAATTAACTATTGGTAGGACATCTATTCAAGTCATTGCCAGCTACAGAACCCCATCCATGAATCAGGACACCCACTCTGCCTATTTGGATCAACTTCAGTCTATCAAGATACATCCTAACACCATAGTTTTAGGTGACTTAAACTACCCTAACATTGACTGGGTGAATTACTCGTGCTCAAACACACCTGCCCAAAGGTTTCTCGACTTTGTTAACTCCAGTGCCCTGGACCAGCTGGTTGACACCCCCAGCAGGGGTGCCAACATCCTGGACCTGGTGTTTACAGATATGGGAGACCACTGTAGACCTCCCCCTCTAATGTGAATTAATCCTTAGTGACATCTGACCACAAATCAGTCTCATTTGAGGTAACTATCATACCTGACCCTCCCCTAGTAGCAACTAGACTGAAAACTTCTCCAAAGCAGATTATAACCCCGTAACGGGATGGAATAAATAGCTTCATTGTACCTCTTTCCTCAGACAGAACCGGTAACTATGCTGAGCTCTACACCATTGGCCTATACAAGCACCTGTAAAACTGTATTGGCTAGGCAGTACCTGTTAGGACCAAAACAAAGAAAAACCAACCTGCCTGGTGGACAGCCACCATTAGCAGGATTTACAATAAAAGGAAGAAACTGCTGTCTAAGAGTAAGAAAGAGCGGGCTCTAAAATGGAGACACTCCCTCCTCAGCATAAATAAGCAAATAAGACTTCTTGTGAAGTTCTCCAAGGCAAACTATGAATCCAGGTTAGCTTCCTCAACCAAGGACAACCATAAGGCATTCTTTAGTTATATCCATAACCTAAAAGGTAAGGCTCAGATTTGTGCTGAACTGGTAGTTAATGGTAATACATACACTGAGCCAGTGGACATAGCTAACCTGCTAGCCAACAGGTTAAATGAAAACTTCACTTCCCCATCCCTGGCACACATACTTCATGGCATCCCTACCACCTGTCCCCTACCTTGTATCTCTAAAGGCCAGGTCATAAATGCCCTCTCTGAGGCCAAAAACACAGCATCAGTGGGACCTGATAACATCCCAGACTGCATCCTACTTGGGCTCAAACAAGAATTAGCATCACCATTGGCTATTCTTTTCATTCACAGTCTAAGCACCAGCTTCATCCCACCTGAATGGAAAACAGCCACCGTTATCCCCCTGCACAAAGGTAATGCTTCTACTGACCCTGTGAACTACAGACCTATTAGCTTGACTAGCCTTGTCTGCAAGGCCATGGAGAGAATCGTCATGGACCTTATCAACAAAAATATAGATAATCTCCAAACCCTAGATCCTACCCAGTTTGGATTTGGAGATCATGCTTGTTAAACCTGGTGGACTTCTAGACAGTCACAAGGGCCTTGGATGAGGGGAAATCTGTGCATACAGCCTACCTAGACGTGGCCAAGGCATTTGACACTTTCCCTCACTCAGGCATCATTGACAGATTCTCCCAGCTAGACATAAACCCTTATATTGTAAACTGGATTGCGAACTGGCTCTCTGATAGAACCCATACAGTCAAAATAGGGGAATCCACCTCCAGCAGCAGACCCTTTACCAGTGGTGTTCCACAGGGATCGGTCCTGGGACTTCTACTGTTTGGAATCTATTTCTCCAAAGTATAAGGTAAAACTAAGGGACTGTGGCTGGGGCTGACAAAGTTTGTTGACGACTGCAAACTGGGTGCAGTCATAGAATCTCCAAACAATGTCAGTATCCTACAAGAAGGTCTTACACAAACAAATGATTGGTGCCAAAGTCATGGCCTCAAACTCAATGCAGAAAAAATGTATTGTCATCCCTTTCGGAAATAGCGATGTTCCTGCAAATTGCCACATCAATGGCAGTACCCTAAGTACGCACGCAGTGGTGAGAGGTCTGGGCATTCATGTTGACAGCAACCTTACCTTTGATCACCATGTCTCCAGAGTGGTAAGAAGGGCATTCTATATGGCTCACCTCATAAGTAAGGGCATTGCCTCGAGAAAAAGTGAAGTTATCACCTCCCTGTACTTTTCACTCATTAGGCCAATAATTGAGTACAATGCCCCTTTTGGCATATACTTTTCAAAGCACCTGCAGCAATTGGAGAGACCACAAAGGTTCCTCACAAAGTCAATTCAAGGTCTTCAGCAGCTATCCTATGTGGATCAGCTGAAATCACTGTCACTTTATTCTGTTTCATACAGACTACTCAGAGGCAATCTCTGACCCTGGTTTATTAGAAATGCTGCACATCCGCAAGGCAAGTAGTACACAGGTTACTCACTCTAAAGACCTAAACCTGGTATTTGATATCACCAGAATCTGCTGGATGGATGGTTTTGTCTCCCAGAGGTTACCACACCTTTGGAATAGACCTCCACTTCACATTAAACAATACACCTCATTGGCCCTCTTCAAACACAGTCTAGACAATTGGATGGGTAACTGTAAATTCACCCCAGGGGGTTCCATCTCTGTCCCTCTTGGACAGGGGCAGTAGGTGCTGATCAGGGTAAAAAGGGTAAAATTTGGCTAAGCTTGTAAGGGCCCTCGGGCCATTAGCCTAGTAACTGCCTATAATCCTTCCTCTCATACTGAGGGTCCTGCTCAAGATAGTACAGTAGTCCTACAAAATCTTGTTGATGACTCCCTTTTGGCCCAGACACCATTGACTCCCTCTTTTTCTGCATGTAGCCAAGGGCAATCACCACAAGTTAACTCACAGAGTGAATTTACTCACACAAGACATGGGGGCTCTCATCCATCTTTGCTTGTCCACTCTTCAGCTGACACTGTGGGTGATAGGGTTTTGATCCCTTTTAGGGACCTTTTTTCTGAGGACGTGCTTTGGGTTCTGCAGGAGGCCAGGAAATCCACTACCAGGAAATTTTGTGCATCCAAATGGAAAAGATTTTCTGTCTGGAGCCTTGCTTGTAACCAGGACCCAACTTCTATGGAGTTTCCTCTATTTCTCTCTTATTTGTTTGAATTGCTGCATGCTGGGTTGACGTACTCTTCAGTTAAAGCTCACTTTTCAGCTATTTCTGCTTGTCTGCCTTTGACTCCTCCTTTGGCTTCTAGGTTTCAGGTCAAACTATTTCGTAAAGGCATCCTTCATATTAGGACTCACGGGAAGCCTTTTCATCCTTCCTGGGGCCTTAATTTTGTTCTTGAAAATTTGATTCAGGCTCCTTTTGAGCCTGCAGCTTCAGTTTCCTTGCAGCATTGTACATAGAAGATTGATTTTCTTTTGTCCCTTACTTCTGTTAGGAGGCTGTCTGAACTTTAGGCCCTTATTATGGCTGTCTCTTCTTTTTTTCATATGAACAAGGTATTTCTATGCACTAATCCTTCTTTTATACCCAAGGTGGTTAATGAATTTTCTCTTACTCTGTCTATTAATTTGCCCACTTCTTTCCCTTCTCCACAGTCTGCCAGTGGTTCTTCACAACTTGGATTTGAATGGACAGCTGAAATATTATTTGGATAAGTCTAATGCCATTCACACGTCTGAGCAACTCTTTGCTTCTTTTCATCCTAGATCTTTAGGTTTGGCTGTGTCTAAGCAAACCATTTCTATATGGATGTGTAAGGCCATTTCTTTTTGTTACTCCTTTCATGGGAAAAGACTTTCTGATTCTGTAAAGGCTCATTCTACCAGGGCTATGGCTTTCTCTGGTGCTTTTTTTCAAAGGATTGGAAACCAGTTCCAAGCTTGAGGCTGCTACTTGATCTTCTATCCATACCTTTGCTAAACATTACAAACAGTATGTGGTTTCCGTGGCTAGAGATGGTTTTTCCATAGCTATCTTGCATGAGTTTTCGTGGCCCCTGCTGGGTCTTCCTCCTCCCAAGTTTCCTCTTGAGCTTGTGCACTCTCCTATAGTAAAGAATACTGCAACAGTGATATGGAAAGACAATAGTACAGTTGTGTGACATCTTACCATAACAGTAGCTATCCTTCGCTTCACTGTTGTAGTATTTGCTCTCTCCTCCCCCATTTGTGGTAAGATTTAAGAGGAGGCGAATTAAAATAATTTTTGGAACAAAGAAAAGCTTCCTGGCAAATAAAGTAGAGATCCGATAGAAGCCCAGGCCTTAATGATGCAGTGAATACCAAGTGTTTTTTTTTAAATATAGAAGAGTGTATGTTAAGAAAATTTAAATGGGTAATTGTTTTTGCTACTTGATTGTTTTATTGATTGTTAATTAAATGCAATATTTATAAAGGGTATAACTTATAGTGAATTTGTTTTCTGATGAAGTCTTTTGATGAAAGCGGCTAATAAACAGTGTGGATGCTAAAGCTTTGTGTGGATATCCTTGCTGACTCAACTATACAAGGTGTTCTTTGTTTACTATTGAGGAATTTATTGACAAAATCAAGAAGGGCTTTCATAGGGCTGTCGCAAGGGTAGTTAGTGGACTTGCAACATCAAGCTCAAAGGAGTTTGAATAACAAACTGTTCAGACTGGAAGCTCAAATAGCACTTGTTTAGAGTCTTTGTTCATCACGGAGACTTGCTTTAGTCAAAAAATTAAACCTCTGTTTATTACTGCTTTCAAAGGACATTATTAAACAAGAGTAGATAAAAGAAGGGGTGATTTATCAATTCATTGTTAGCTTACCAAGATGTGCCTTCTGAATTTATAACAGTTGTCATAGAAGTTTGGCTGATTAAGATGTAATGTAGTATTATCCTATAGACCTCCTAACATCTCCCTTGATTCAGACCTCAGTCTGTGTAATTTAATTGGTAATTTTGTTATCAATAAATTCTATATTATTGCTGGGAATGTTAACACTCCAAAAATTAATTGGTTGCACCTATGTCATTAGCCAAAACTATAAGTTAATAGGGCAGAGTTTATACAGTGGTTATTTGTAAACAAAGAAAGTACTAGTTGTAATCATATTTTGAATTGTATGTGGGGAAATAAACTGAGCACTTTGTCTTGTCGCACAGAGTCTCATCTAGGGAGATCTGATCCATTAGCATATATTATTTGAAATTTCTCTCACATTGTGTGATCACCTCTGAGAAGGTTACTAGGATGTCTGTTGCTCTGATTTTGTTGCCATCAATTTCAATTTAAACTCAAGGAACTGGGAATCTTGCCTATTTAATTTGCCTTTACAGGAGAGCTGGATTAAGGTAGATCACTTTATTAACAACTTGATGCAATGATGTATGCTTAGTATTAATGCTACCAAGTTTAAGAGTAAACTGTCCACCTTGAGGGAGCAATACACTTTCACATTTTAAGTGTAGGAAGAAAGGACTATGGAGGTCATTTAAATCTCATCCTGCTTTGGATAATAGGCAAAAATGCAACAGAATAATAAAAAATTCTTAAAATTGATTAATAAAGTGAGATCTGAGTTTGAATTAAAATTGGCTGTAAATTTTGCTGTCAATCATAAAATTGTGTTTTAGCATTTATGTTCCTTTGGGAAAGATGAAACATCTGGAGTCTTCCTAAAATAGGGGACAGTTTCATTACTGATCTTTATAATTTGGTTAATATTTTTGCTGAAGGGTTATTTGATGAATTTAATGCATTTCTGTTAATTCAAACTCAGTTATCTTTTGTGGACTTGCCCAATAATACAAGATTTTGATATAAAAAGGGCATTATTACACATCAAATCTAACTCAGTAGCTGGCCCAAACTGTGTGCATGTTTTTGTCCTGAAGGGAATAGCAGAGGCATTATTGCACTACTTAATCTACTTGCTCAGAAGTCTCTAGCAGAAGGCTACATTCCATATGTCTCAAAAGAGCACTTCTCATCCCTTTATAAAAAAAGTCGTCTTGTCTGTCTACTGATAATTACAGACCAAGTAACCTTACCTGTGTACTCTGTTAATGTTTTGAGTGTTTGTCACTCAAATCCATATTTGATTGTTAGCTCTGACATCTACCTAATAAGGCTTTCTGGCTGGACGTTCCTATATCTCTAATCTAATTAATTTCTATGAGAGTGTCATAAAGTCCATTGACCTGGGTTTGGTTATCAGCACTATATACTTAAATTTTTCAAAAGTGTTTGACTCAGCCACACATACAGTTTTTATTGACATCATGTGCAAGACCTGTAGAAACACGTGAGTAGATGAGTTACCAACTGATTGCTAAACTGAAAGTGTAGAATTAAAATTAAAAAGTGCTATTTGAACTATAAGTTTGTTGGTAAAGATATTCCACAAGGATTTGTTGGGGTCCATTACTTTTTAGTTTGTTGATGTCAGACTGCCTAATATCAGAAAATGTGTGGTCCACCAAATTTGCTGATGACATTAAAATAGGTTGCATAATCGCTTTCAGTGAGGACCATCATTCTCATAAGCAGTAGTTTGGACAGCTTAACTACATGGGCAAGAAACAAGGGCATAAGTTTTAACAATAAGTATATGGTGATTCGTTATGGCTCAAATAACCTCATGTTACCCATATGCACTGGACACCTACATTCTCTGATCCATTAGCATGGTTAAGGACTTTGGTATACTGTGGACTCTACATTGAAATTTGATGAGCATATTAAACTGATGATAGGAAATGCTATGGGCTTATTTAAAACATTGTACCATGTTTTTCCAGTGGAGACAAAGACATCTTGATTAGGCTTTACACATCTAGCTTTCACCCAATAATACAGCATTATAGAGTTTCTCATTTGAATAAGCTCGGGCACATTCAGAAGACCATCAAAAGACAGGTAAAGGAGTCTTTGTAATTAATCCTGTTGTGAAAGACACAAGCATCTTTCTGTATTTTGGATAGATTACAGATTGCTTAATGGTGATTGAATGTTTGTTCTCAAATGCCTGTATACTGAATTTCAGGCAGCAACACTGAGTTTTTAATAACACTTGAGTTTGTAATAACAATTTTCTGGTTAGTTAAAACACTGTCAGCACTGCTTTGAAATTCTCTTTCTTGCATTATAGAGTAGGGAGGCTTTGGACCACCCTTACCCTTATATATAATGCGTATTGCTAATTTGGATAGATTTAAGGGGGCTTTAGATCATTGGTTTAAGAATATTACATTTACATTTGGATAGACAAGAAGACAAACTCTTAAATGGTCTTTATAGACCCAGAGTTTATGTATATATACATCACTGAAGTGAATCATTAAGTACTGGGTGATTAGTCTACAGCTGCTGTCATAGCACAGTGACTTCAAAACAGAATACAAACAGGAGCACCTCTTATATATAGTAAGGACATATTTATCTCTTGTAATTGTTTTGTCTATTGTTGCTATCTTAGTAAAACCTTTCCACGTTTTACCCATCTGCTTTAAATGTTTGACATATTCTTTGTTAAATACACTCCATGATTTTGTAATGCTTTTTAGAGAAGGGATGATATTCTACTGTCTCTCACTTTTAAATAATATTCAGTAAGACTTCCAGTATGAATATCACATTTCTTTCTATTTGTTGGGTTTGCATGATATTAACTTGTTTGTTAACATAATTCGCACATGCATTTTTAGCAGGTTTGTAGAACTTTTATTATGCATTAGATGCCAAGGTTCTGTGACATCATAGTTAATTCTATTCAGAGGTGGATTGCAGGGTGCAAACTCTTGCATGGGGGAGTGTAGTGGAATGTCTCATGAGAAAATTTAGTTTGAAGACTTTGAGGATTTGGGGGTTGGGTTTGAATGAGGGTACCTTCACTACCTTTTGGTAGTGTTAAGTATATATTGAAATACTAAAAATATAAGTGTCAAAATAGATTCTTTCTGGTACAGTTATTTCAGACATAACTGTCAAAACTTATTTCTGGATTTCAGTCCAGAAACATGTTTGTATTCTGTGATGCATGGATATAACAGCTCTGTATTGCAAGTTTAGATAAAACTCATAGTTCTTCTTTATTCTAACAAAAAAAAAAAAAAAACAAAGAATATTATTTCCAAATGACAGAGCCTTCCGCTCGGAGTTAATGCTCTGATGTTAGCAGCAAAAACCAAGTAAAAAAACGAACAACAGAAGAGCAAAGCAATGAAGGGATTTTGTATTTTATACCCCTTCATTGCTTTGCTCTTCTGTTGTTCGTTTTTTTACAAAGAATATTAGTTAACATTTCTTGTCAGAAAGAAGCAGTTAGAGCAGCCTTCCAACCTTTTGGCTTGCTGGGGCCGCATTGAGTGAACAGAAATGGTCTTGGGGCCACATATAAAATATATCATATAGTTAACTCTCCCGCTGCCACGGCAGACCAAAGTCGACCTCCTGACTGTACTGAGGTGCATTTGAACAATGAATAAATTTAATAAATTCCTAATATTTGCCTTAAAATTCTAATTCTCATTCTAATTCTAATTCTCTAATCTAACAGTTAACTCTAGCATTTTTGTTAATATATATATATATATTTTTACAAATAAACAGATATTCACTACAGCACTAGCAATTCTCACTGGCAAAACCACTCCAGCAGTCCAACTACGTAAAATGTCAACATTAGCAGTTCTACAATAGTATAATCCACAAAAATAAGCCAACAAATTTTCAATATAGTAAAGAATTCACGTTACTGACTTAATAAAACAATTCTGAAGAAGCTACAAGTGGGTCTCACCCAAACAAATAACTGGTGCCAGAAACATGGCTTCAAGCTAAATGCCACAAAATGCATCCTCATCCCCTTTGAGGAGAATGATGTCCCCACAAATTATCACATTAATAACAATGTTGTAAGCACGCAATCAGTCATGAGGTGATTGGACACCCAGGTTGATAGAAACTTGACTTCTGACCACCACGTTGTCTCTGTTGTATGGAAAGTTTTTTACATGGCCCACTTCATTAGTAAGGGTGTCTCATCCAGGGACAAGGAGGTCATAACATCCCTGTATTCTTCCTTTACAAGAGCCATTATTGAGTGCAGTGCCCCTTTTGGCATGTGCCTCAGCAAAATACCCTGCCAAAAGAAAGACTACAACCATTTCTGATAAAAAAGGTCAAAGGACTAAGTTCACTTAGTTCTCCAAACAGACTAAAAAGCTTCTTGCTTTCCTCTGTCTCTCACTGGTCCCTTTAAATTTCATCACTGGTTTGCTTTCCAGTCTAAGAAAGATCCTGCCAGTACTTCGCAGCAAAAGTCTCCTTTATCTCCACAAGACCTGGTACCTCGGCATTTCGCCTTCAATGGATCCTGCCTTAAGAGACTTCCTCTACTTCAGAAATATTGGTTATATTTACAACGCTCACTACAAATATCACAGCCTTCACTGCAACATAAACAAGCCACTTTGTATGGACAGGTTCTTGACACAAAAACTTTCAACTTCTGTAAAAAGCTCCTCTCATTATCAAACAATGTAGTTCAGCAACACGACAACTGAATGGCTGGATGGATAGCCATAAATGTACTCCTTGAGTAAGTAGTATAGCCTTCATCAAACCGGATGGAAAATCCACATACTAATCTTTCCTAGCTGGATGGCTAAGATCTAATATTGGTTACTCAAGTCTGCTTGCCCAAGAATAGGGGCCTATTAAACTAAGAATTCCATTTCTAAAAATATATTCAGTATACATATTAAATCTCTCTCTTACACAAACACACTCACCTACACAGACACACACACACACACACACACACACACACACACACACACACACACACACACACACACACACGCACGCACACACACACACACACACACACACACACACACACACAAAGCCCCTACTTGTAAAATAGGCAACCTCAGTAATCACATGGCACACACTCACTGAATGAAATTGTCTGGAAGTCAAAATATCTGAAAAAAAATCATAATAGAGATGGATTCATCCATGCAATTTCCCACCACCAAAAAGACCATCAATAAATCAACAAACAACTGCTCAGCAAAAAGTAAATCAATAAGAAATCCATAAACTCTCTAAGATCATACTACATACTGAAATAAACATATAACTTTCCTCCAATCTAATGCCATTTGACATTCAGACATTTTAATTTGTGCAGAAGTTATTCACAGACTGACAGTTTACTGAGCTGTAATGCTGACCTTCGCTTTTGAAAAAAAAAAATAAAATTCCCAGACTTTAATAGCTCAAAATGCAGAGAGGATTATTTTTATTTATCATGTCTTTATTTATTTATTTATTTATTTTTGGAAAACATCTTTAAAACTGTTAAATTGATTACACACCCAGAAATACAGAAAAGTTATTGTGAAAAGTAAACCACAGACTGCTGCAAGAAATCTAAGTTACATTAGGACTCTAAGCTTACGTCTGAACCAATGAAACATACCTGTCAATTCCAGAAGAATTAAAGTAGCTTCATAAGAAAGTTATTTGCAAGATTACAGGGCAGTTTATATTGGAAATAAGCAGAGATATTAAAAAGGCTCTGTTTCTCATAATTATGCTGAAAAGTCTTCCAAGGTAAATACAACCTTCTGATTTAGTATGGAACCATACCTCTCAACCTTAGAGCAATAAATCTGGACAAAGCGAAAAATAAAAGTGGGACACAGGCCCAAAAATAGTTATGCATCACAGACACCATTGAAACAACTGTAGCTGCAAATATTATACATCACTTATAATCTTTCTGTCCCATGATTGTCAGTTAAGCATTATATGGCTCATTCAGTCCTGCCTTCTTTTGCAACAAATAAAACCATGCTTTAAAATGACAAATGCATTAAAAATAATAAATAAAACGCATTGCATCAACATCCTGCAACTTCTTACCTGCAAACAACAGAGCTTTCACTGAAACTAGGGATGCTTATTTCCTCAGAATGACAGCTCTCCCTAATTAAGTCTTAATGGTATACAGTCTACCAGGATTTGTACTACCTGAAATAAGATTACGGCCTGTAAATTGCAAGTGCACTTTGTTTAATTAAGCTATATTTCTAAGCCCACTTACTGTATTTTTCAGTAACCTCCCAATATCCATTTCCAGGTCACTGTACAAGACATTGTCAGTGGTAAACTTGGCATCCTGCAGAACCCCACAGACCCACACTAATACTGCTAGCATTGTCCATTAAATGTAAATATCCATCCACTGTAAATGGCAATAAGCTGTGTCTTTTAAAAAAAACTACTGTCGGCATGCCTAGTACCCAAGTATCTGGTTTTGAAACAAAGAAACATATTCTCCACAGTCCGTAAGTCTCTGTCTTTAATAATCATCTACTGTTGCAGCCCTCCCAACACATAAACACACACATACACACTAAAACCCCCAACATTTAAAAAATGCAATTGTGCCCACCTGATTTGCCAGTATTGATGATTCACCAAAGCTATGCTTATTGTTGTCCAATCTGCCACTGTTTAGAACCCACCAATGACAAAACAGTGCTGGGTGCTTTTTTTGTTTGTCAGAAAAAACAATATAACTTTATATGCTACAGTCCCACATAGTCAATCATCCACTGACCCAACCCTAGGCTGCTGTCTCATTCTTACTCCCTGAAACTGCATTACCTTGGATGACTACTTTTATTTCCTAAGCAAAAGACACAAATTGGAAGATGAGGCAAAAATCCAGACATTCTTTGAAAATCCATACAGTTGAGAGGTATGATTTCATATTTATATATATATTCAGGAAAGCCATAATTTAATGAAAGTGTACTTTTAATGTATGATATATTTGTGAGCTAACTTGTTAGTGTTCAGTAGGTAGACTGATCATCGTTAGCCTCTTTGTGCATGTGTCTCTCTCTGTCATGTACACACACACACACACACACACACACGCACACACACACACACACACACACACACACACACACACACACACACACACACACACACACACACACACACACACACACACACACACACACACAGACACACTCTTCTTCTACTTTCACGCTTGCACTCACTCAATCACTCCATGCTTACCTATTAACACAGGTAAGTGCTGTCCCTTTCAAAGGCAACAGTGGCATATCCATACACGAATCCCTCTTCAGCGAGAACACACACACACACTGATTCTTTGGTGCAAAATGATGGCATAAATACACTGACTCTTTTTTGGAGCAAAAACAAAACTAGAAGGGTGCTTTGGTGTGTGCGCACACCGACGTTAGAGTTACAGGTCATGGGATTGAAAATCACAAAACAAAGAAGTGCTTTGGGACATGCATACATCGATGTTGCAGTTAGAGGTCAAGGGCCGCATGGAAGAGCTCTGAGGGCTGCATGTGGCCAGCGGGCCGCAAGTTGGGCATGTCTAAGTTAGAGAAATAACTAATATGGCTTTATAGTTTGTCCCTGTTTTGTTACAAGTTCTGTAATGAATGTAGCCTTGATTATTTAAGGAACATTATTGCAAACATAAGATCATAGGAGAGCAGAACCATATATGAAAATATGCAGAGTTATAACAGCATTAACAGTTTTTAAATGATGATTGCATTATTCTGCTGTCAGTTAAGAATATAAATTATGATTGGAAGGAATATTCCAGGAACAGTACTGTGTGAGTCAGTGGCATGTTTCATATACTTAAGTCTGTCATTTTAGTTTGATATTGATTTCAATTGATTTGGCTTTGCCCTATCTCAGCTTGCTACCATTCTATTCTGAACAATAAATGTCTTGCTTTAAACTGCTTTCGATGCAGTGAATTTTCTAAAGACTGGCAATAATAAGGCACTTAATAACAGGTAGACCAACCTAGAATGTTGAACTTTACAGTCTGTAGCCATTTACTGGTATTTTTTATATGGAAGTTGTAATATACTTAACTGTATGTTATTAATGCATTTCTGCTTTTTTATTTTTTGTCTGCAGTTTTATTTATAGTTTTTATTTACCTGCTGTTTTCTAGGAGTTGTCTGTGTGGGCTTATCCAACTAGCCCTGGGCTGATAGAAGACAACATAGTATGTTGTGTCCGAGAAAATCCTGAGCCCTTGGTGTTTAAAATAAGTTGTCAAGGTGTGCGTCCTGAACTTGAGCTGGACCGGAAACAGATCCATTTTGACAAAATCCTTCTTCACAGGTCAGAACTACTTTATGAGTACTTGCATGATTGAATATAATTTTGTAAATGTCCTTGGCCCAAAGTATCAAACTCTGGAGTACATATTCATTGTTATAAAATGTCAGATGCTTTTGCTGCATACATTTTCATTTTGTATGTGCACTTGACCTTAAGTTGGCATAATGGTTAAGGTGTTTACCTTACAGGCACAATGTGCAGAGTTTGATTCTTGTATGGGGTAATTGGCTAGCCTTGAAATGGCCCACAAAGGCAGTTAGCCTAGTACTAATCTATGAACCTTTGCACTGCACAGTTTCAGACATAGAAGATATAGCTAATGTACTGTCCTAAGTTTTGCATATAGACTTACATACACTACATTTGACAGTAAAATAAAAGATTAAGACTATGACCTGTTAATAAGTTGCTTCCTGTGGCCAGGGTTTGATACCTTCAGTTTCTATTTGCCTATTATGTGTTTATGAGCAAGTCACTTAACCAGACAGCCCTTATGGGCTGAGCCTTGAGAAGTTCCAGGTGTATCAATGCTCTACCCCAACAAACAGAAGTAATAACAGATCTTCTAAAATGCAGTCCCTCCAAAATGTGTACATATATATATATATATATATATATATATATATATATATATATACACACACACACACACACACACATATATATATATATATATATATATATATATATATATATATATATATATATATATATATATATATATATATATATATATATACACACACACACACATATATGTGTGTGTGTGTGTGTGTGTATATATATATATATATATATATATATATATATATATTTATATATATATATATATATATATATATATATATTTTTTTTTTTTTAATGTAATAAATCCTGACTTGCTGCCTTCTGGTGTATGCAGCAGGTGCAAAGATCTAAAACAATGTTACCTTTGGTGTATCTGTATTAACACACTAAACCCAGCTGCTGACTTCAAAAAGCTTTATTTCAAGTAGATGACCACTTTCATCTTTTAAGGACTTCTTCAGATCAGTCAACATTTTAGCTATACACCATACGGGTTTATATATTGTTTTGTAAAAGGAGTTGGGTCTGCTTTCAAATATGCAGTGTTAATTGTTAATTCTGATTGGATGACAATCTTTCCATATTAATAAGATGGAATGCCAAACATAGGTAGCCAGTCAGCCCAAGGATATCCCCCCAATTGGTATTAGTGCTTTGAATTTCACCTACTTTTCATGCATAGATATGATTAGCAGTGCCAGCTTTGAATGCAGTTCTGCTATTCTAACAGAAAAATTCACCTTGTAACTACAATAAAGCAGATCTAAGGCAGGAAAGAAAAACTTGCTAAACAGTGGGGTTACTCAGCCCTACAAGTGGGTGTTTTTATCTTGGAACTAGACTAAATGAAGCTATTCCAGTCATGTTTAAAATAAACTAAAATAAAATACAATGCCGTCTCTTGATCTTACTCTCATTTCCATTCCTTATTGTGTTTTCCTTGCAGATGTTATCTTAAAGGATGGGGATTAGGTCAGTTTGTTGCTCATGTGTATATTGAATTTCATCAAATACAAGATGTTTCTCCATATTTTCATTTAAATGCTCTTGGGCTTCATCAGGTGTAGTGGTTTTTAAGGTCAGGTTCTTTGTAGGTTAGTGTGCTAATTTAGTTGCATTAGTGGTGACATTCTTTAGCTCTGAAAGGAAGAATTGCAGGAATATAACTACATGAGACCAGGTCTCAGCATCTACTGCTCACAGCCCAAGGGAGTAAACCATGTAATTTATTTATTTATTATTTGTTATCAGTTTGATTACCGAGGAAGTCCACTGGGCCAAGAAGTGCCCATTTTCAGTGGAGGCCTGGGGAGAAAAGCTGCATGAACAATATAATACAATAAAGGTTGCAAAATGCAAATAAATGTTATAAAGTGAAATACAATACAATATAGGTTGCAAAAAAAAAATAAAGGTTATAAAATGAAATACAACAGTAGGATTCATACATTCAATAATTGCAAAGTGTAGTATACATTATGAGACAGTTTAACAACAGAATTTTTTTTTTCAGATGATTACAATATTTACATGCTTGGAGTCAATTAAAGTCTGCTAGTTCTGGTGCTTTGGAGCAATAAGAATAAGTATGAGAGTATAGTGGAGTGGGAGTAAGGAGAGCTTAGTGGGGAATCCCTAGAATTTATGTGGGGTGAAAGCAGGAGCATTTCCATTTGGAAGATAGGTGAAGGAAAAGTTGGGTCTTGAAGGATTCAGTGTTGGGTATAGTCCTAAGAGAAGGAGGCAGAGAGTTCCATTTTTTACCTAGAGAGAAGGAAAGTAGAAGCTGGCCAGCGGGACATTTGGATTTGAGAATGGAGATTAGGTTTTGGTGTTCAGATCTCAGTGATCTGTTAGGGATGTATGGAGGAAGGATGTTGTTTAAGGCTGAGCATTTATCAGGGGAGAATATTAATTTGTGAGCTGTGGTTAGTTGCAGATAGTCTAGGTGGTTAGGGAGTTCTAACCAGTTCAGAGATTGTAGGCTGAGGCAGTGGTGAGTTGATGTTTTGGATTTGATGGCAAATTTAGAGATCTTTATTATAGCAAGCTTCGAGCTTAGAGGTGTTGGTAACAGACAAATTTGTTAGAAGAGGGGCTCCATATAGAAGGGAAGGTAGGAGGTAGATGATTTCCAGGGTATGCCTAGAGGAGTTGGAAAGAAAATGATTGTTCCTATGTAGCATACCTAGCTTTTGGTGGGTTTTCTTTATGTTTTGTTGTATGTGAAGATCGAATTTGAGGTGTTCATCTATGGTAATGCCAAGGAGGTTTGCAGAGGGGACCACTTCAATGACAGTGTTAGTTTGGTTTAGGACATTGAAAGTGTTTTTGTCCAAGGAGGAAACCTTGGAGGGGAGGAAAATTAGTATTTTAGATTTATTGGAGTTGAGTGAAAGGTGGTTTTGGTGCATCCAGTTCTCTGTAGTGGAAAAGGCTAATTGAGTTTTGGTCAGTAGTTCAGGAAAGTTGGGGGCGGAACAGACCAAGGTAGAGTCATCATCGTACTGGATGACCGTGGGGTCGGGGATGATGGTTTGAAGGTTATTTATAAAGATGTTGAAAAGCATGGGTCCAAGGATGGAACCCTGAGGAATGCCAGTAGGTGTAGGCAAGAAGGAAGAGGAAGGGTTCTTCCATTTGACAGCTTGAGATCTGTCAGATAGGTAACTGGAGAACCAGGATAGAGTATTAGGGGAGAGATTGAGGTTAGTCAGATGATGAAGAAGGTGCGTATGGGAGATGGTGGAAAAGGTACGCACCAGAGGTACTCATTTAAGGATCTAAGGGGACCCAAGTAGATTGCAATCTCTCCTTTAACAATCACATTGCCAAAGTGGTTAGAAGGACATTCTATATAGCCCACCTTATCACAAAGGGGTTCACATCTCAATCAAGAGATGTCATTGTGCCCCCTCTTCTCATTACTCATCAGGCCCATAATTTAATACAGTGCCCCATTTGGGATGTACCTTACCCGACACCTGCTACAACTGGAAAGACCCCAAAGGTGCCTCACCAAGAGGATCAAGGGACTCAAACAGATGCCCTACGCAGTTAGGCTAAAGAAACTCCAGCTCTACTCAGATGCTTACCGCCTACTCAGAGGCGATCTGTGCCTGACGTATAAAGCCATGTCCAACCCAGAATTAATGGATATGCTCCACCTCAAGAAATCCAAATCCAACAGAACTACATGCTCCAGTGACTTAAACCTCAGCACAGAAATAAATAGAACATGCTGGAGGGACAGATTCATATTCCAGAGGCTCCCCTCACTCTGGAACAAAATCCCAATCCATGTCAGACAGAGCCACTCAATGACCCTCTTCAAGAAGAATCTTGACGTTTGGATGGGTGATCATAATTTTACTCCTGGGATCTCTTCTGTGTCACTGCTAGACAGAGGCACGGTAAACTAACCTTAAATGGGCTATCTTCTGTGACCTACTATACAGAGGCACAGTCAACTAATCTAAGAAGGGTGGCAAAAGCCAAACACACTCTGGCTAGGCTTGTAAATGCCCTAGGGTAGATAGCCTAGTATCATCCTATGAACCTATGAACCTAAAGGCTTTTGAAAGATCTAGCAGTACTGTGGATCTCGTGCTTGATTGACAGTTTCTAGGAAGGATAGTAAGGCAGTTATGGTACTGTGGCCAGGATGGAAGCTGTGCTGGGTGGGTGTTAGGAGGTGATTCTGAATTAGATAAGGTAAAAGTTGGTGGTGGACACATGTTTCTAGAATTTTAGATATTGGAGAGAGTAGGGCGATGGGGCGGAAGTTAGAAATAGCAGTGTTTTTGCCTCCTTTGTGAAGAGGTAGAATGTAGGCTGAATGCCAGAGTTTCGGTACATATGACTCATTTAAGGATTAATCAGAATACTAATTGGGAGAGCAATGCCTTCAGCTGCATGTTTGAGGAAGGAGGAGGGAATGTTGTCAGGGGCATTAGAGCATGGCTTTAGCTTGGATAGGAGCTTTTTTATAAAAATGGTGGAAACAGGTTTGAGATGGAAATTAAGGGGATTGTTGTTTGGGTTGTTGGGCGTTGTGAAGAGGGAGTTAGGTGGGTTCTTATTTGGGAATGTTTTAGTTAGCTTAGCTATGGATTCAGTAAAGAAGGTGTTGAAATGGGAGCTCAGTTCACTGTCAGATAGATTAGGGTCAGGGCAGGGATTGTTCCACGATCCGGGATGGAGAAGGGACTTGACCGATTTCCAGAATTGTTTTAGGTTCTTATTGTTGTTGGACTAAAGTTTATTATAGTAGTTTTTTTGCCCTTGGCAATAAGTTTTTTTACTTGGTTGTGGAGTTTGGTATATTGGAGCAAGGCAGAGGACAGCTTATTTTTCTGATAGAGCTTCCAGGATTTGTCTCTGTGACGCATAATTAGTTTAGTTTCTTTGGTCAGCCATGGGGCAGAATTAGCTTTGATTCATTTATTTCTTAGGGGGGCTAGGGAGTTAAG
Source organism: Protopterus annectens (assembly GCF_019279795.1). Classification (NCBI taxonomy): domain Eukaryota; kingdom Metazoa; phylum Chordata; order Ceratodontiformes; family Protopteridae; genus Protopterus; species Protopterus annectens. Next base: position 1,808,231,955 of record NC_056741.1, read on the forward strand.
AGTATTTATGAAGGATAGAGTTAAAATGCTCAACAGCGTTGTTGAGTGGGAGAGTGTTTAGCAATTGCCAGTTAATTTGTTTAAAGATGTTAGACAAAATGAAGGGGTTGAAGTTGCTGAGGTTACGAGTTTGAACGTAGAGATGTTGGTGTTGGATGGAGCTAGTTGATCGATGGATGAAGGCAGGGAGATGGTCACTGAAGGTGTCAGGGATAGTCCCACAGAGAGTGATTTTGTTTGGCTGGGAGACTAGAATCCAATCTATGATGGACCCTGGGGGGTGATTTTTGTTAGGGCAAGTTGTTGAAAAGATTACTTGAGTGAAGTTGAGAAGGTTAATGGATAGAGAGGGGGATGGCGTGTTGATTTTATTCCATTCGATATTGACATCACCTAGAATATAGGTTTCGTATTTTATTTCAGTAGAGGCCCAGCATAGAATATCTTCAAGGGTGGAGATATTGTTGCCTGGGGAGATGTATAAGGAAATGAAGCAGATATTTTTGTGTTTATTCAAACGGAGAAGGCTTGCTGTGATTTCGGAATTTTTTAATTTAGGGGTAGGGATTTGAAGAGGAATTAGACAGAGAAGATTGGAGTAGAGTAGAGCAGAGCCTCCACCTTTTTTGTTTAAATGGTCACTTCTGAGGATGTGGTAACCAGGAGGTAAGATTTCAGAGTCAGTAATGTGGGGTTTTAGCCAAGTTTCAGAGATGGCTAGGATGTCGGGTTGATTGTGATTAATCCAGGCTTGAACATGGTGAAATTTGTTGTTAAGGCTCTGGGCATTGATAGTGAAGATCTTAAGAGTGCTAAGAGGGGAAGTGGGAGGAGAAGAGAAAGGGGGGGCATGTTATTTGTTGTAGGTGAAGGAGAGGGTGGAGGGATGGAGTAGTTTGTGTGAGGCAAGGGCCAGGGTTAGCATGTTTCTAATTTCATTTTTTTCAGTTTTGTTAAGGAGATGTGTACAGAAGAGATCGGATTGGGTATAATCTGGCAATGGATTCTCTGGCATTACCTGGGAGATATTGCTTAGTCCTGTAGATGAACATAAGTTTTATCTGTGTTTTTTTTTTTTTTTTTTGATAGCTTGATGGAGGTGCTGGTCAAATTTTAGTTGGTTATTGATTAGGATTCCAAGTAACATAGTTTGGGGAGCCACTTGAAATTTTTGTGGTGTTGGCTAAGTATATATGAAAGATATGTTTTAGTTTGTTGTATTTCACAATGCACAATGCTTTGGTAAGCACATTGCTCATACACATACAGTACTGAGCACTTCAACTAAATCAACTTACAGTGAGGCCTGAGCCTCCTAGGCTAAAAACAAATGAAACTGAGACACAAGTTCATATATTGACATAACACCTTCACTCTTTGCACCTGCAGCCAGTCCACATATTTCTAAGAGTCACAAAGGTGCAGACTTCAAGCCATTCTGGCCAAATGACACTGCATCTAACCATGTTTAATAATAAGTGATTCTATTGTCAGGTATTTGGGCACCACCATCACCAGTCTGGATAAGAATTTAGCGTCATTTGTATTTCTGAAACCAGGTTCCAGGATGTAGCAAGGGTACTTAGCTCCCTGCATTCTGACAGATATGATTATAATCTGATACTACCACATGGGGTTGAATGACCTTTGATACTCTTCCCAGAGGAGATGCTGAAGAATATGATTGAATTTAATATGCATGTATCTGAGACTGGAAAGACATTGGTCTTGACTGGTATTTTGCTATCACTAGGAGTGATGCTGAGATTCAAAGACAAGATAAATGGCTTTAATAATTGGCTGTATACCTGATCCCATTCTGTAGGGATCCAGTATGTGGCAGCTTGGGTTGAAGTGACTGACAAGCCTTGCCAACTATGGTCTGCACCTCTCTTATCAAGACTTTTGCATTCTGGCTAAAGTCTTTGCTGAACTTATAGTGCCCTTTTTAGGCAGGGTCCATCTAATGGACATTGCAACCTAGTAAATCCTAATTTGGGATATGTTAATGTGGCTCAACTCAGTGCCAGGAGCCTTAACAAAAAAAAAATTCCTAAACTTGAGGCTGTCATACAACTTGATCACATTTATGTATGTGTAGTTATGGAGTTGGTTTCAGAGCAATTAAAGAACTCTGGCTGTTCCTCGATATAATGCATATCGCGTTTTCAGACCTACCTGCAGTTGCAGGTGAGTATCAGTATTTCTCAATAATATAATGAGCTCACAACACATTCCTTGGAGCACCACATTTGAAGTCTTAGATGTCCAAGTCACCCTATGCAAATCTAGCTGTCACTCATATCTAGTTATAGCACTCCTTTTATGTCCCTGTCTAAGCACAATTGCTATCTTAACATATTAGCCGAAATCCCCATTAAACCCAATATCTTTCTATTAGGGAACTTCAACTATCCATCAATAAACTGGCTGACTACACTGCCAGTGGTCGGCATACCCATCACTTCCTTGATATTATAAATGCTATCTCTTTTACATATAATTAAACATCCTAATAGGGGTCACAGTACCCTTGATCTTGTCCACACAAATAGGGCCACTTCTTGCATAACTCCATACGTATCATCTTGTCTTATTAAATTACACCATAAATTAGTGATCTTTTCTTTTAAAACTAGTAGTACTTCCCCTGTAAATAGCTCTGTGTTTAGGGAAAACTCAGAAGCAAACCTTTTTCAATTTGCTTGATAACCTAAATAAATACCTCTGTAATCGAGCTCTAATAGATCCTATTGCTAAAACTGCTGCCTGTGCCTCTGACTTATACTCCCACTTAAGTAGTTGTAATGATAAGGCAGTCCTTGTGTGCAGAAAATATAATGAGAAATTTTAAGCCAACCCCATGTGTTGGAATACTGACATAAATACTTTATATAACTAGAGAAATAAATTGCTTAATATTTCTTAATCTTAATATTATTAATATCCTTCAGAAGGGTCTCACAGAAACGGATAACTGGTGCCAGAGCCATGGCCTAAAGTTAAATGCCAAAAAATGCATAGTCATACCCTTCGGGAAAAACAAGGTTACCCCTAGCTACCAAATAGGTGGCAATCCACTGAGTACAGAAGAAGTTATCAGGGACCTGGGGACCCAGGTTGATAGTAGTCTGTCATTCGACACCCATGTAGCTAAAGTAGTTAGGAAGACCTTCTACATTGCCCACCTTATCATGAAGGGATTCTCATCTAGATCAAGGGAGGTCATAGTCTCCCTATACTCATCACTCATCAGACCAATGATTGAGTACAATGCCCCATTCGGAATGTATCTGGCCTGACACTTGCAGCAGCTGGAGAGGCCACAAAAGTTCCTCACCAAAAGGATAAAGGGTCTCAAACATCTGTCCTATGCTGCCCGACTGAAAGAACTCCAGCTCTATTCAGTCGCCTACCGCTTGCCCAGAGGTGACCTTTGCCTAACATACAAGGCCATGTCAAACCCAGATTTGATGAATATGCTTCACCACAAAGAATCTAGATCCGTCAGAGCCACAAGGGCGGGAGACTTAAACCTCGACACGGCTATTAATAGGACGTGCTGGAGGGATAGATTCATCACCCAAAGACTCCCTATGCTGTGGAATAAAATCCCGGTATATGTGAGGCAGAGCACCTCGCTGGCCTTGTTCAAGAGAAATCTTGACCAATGGATGGGAGATCGCAGATATACCCCAGGGATTACCTCAGTATCACTGCTCAACAGAGGCACAGCAAAATAATGGGTATAGTTCCCCATACTAAAGGGGTGGCGTAAGCCACAAAACTATGGGCTAGGCTTGTAAATGCCCTCGGGCAGATAGCCTAGTATGAACCTATGAACCTATGAACCTATTTATGAGGTGTCATTCTGCCTACCTTAAAATCGCACTTAAGCAAACTAGTAAAGAGCTTAGGGGAACCATTAGGATGCTCAAAGCAGAGTATGAAGTAAAATAGTGATTAAAACAAAATATAATTACAAAATCCTTTTTTAACTTTGTCAGGAAGTAAAGAACTTAAATCTAGCAATGGTTGGAGCTAGTCCACCTTAATACTGCACACTCTGAACCAAAGGAAATAGTTAATACCCTAGGTGACAAATTTAGTGTAAATTTCACCACACCACACAGCTATAGCTATTCAACGGATTACACAATTCCAGCCAACCCTTGTAATTACTATGGAACAAGTTATCTCAACCTCTCAAAAGCTAAGAATACCTCATCCATGGGTCCTGATAATATACCAGGTTATCCGACTGTCAGTGCCAAATATGGCCTATCTGAAATCCTTCTTAATCTCTTTAATCTAAACCTGTCCAGCCATTGCAGTCCCGAAGTTTGGAAAAGCCATAGTAATGCCATTACACAATGGTGGTTCAAGCATGGATCCTGGTAACTATAGACTGATTAGTATTATTAGTCTGATATGCAAAGCTATGGAGCATATTATCTCAGACCTTATTAATCTTGACATTGAAAATTTCTTAACTAACTTCTTAAATTTCTGAAATCCTTCTTAATCTCTTTAATCTAAACCTGTCCAGCCATTGCAGTCCCGAAGTTTGGACAAGCCATAGTAATGCCATTACACAATGGTGGTTCAAGCATGGATCCTGGTAACTATAGACTGATTAGTATTATTAGTCTGATATGCAAAGCTATGGAGCATATTATCTCAGACCTTATTAATCTTGACATTGAAAATTTCTTAACTAACTTCTTAAATTTCTGAAATCCTTCTTAATCTCTTTAATCTAAACCTGTCCAGCCATTGCAGTCCCGAAGTTTGGAAAAGCCATAGTAATGCCATTACACAATGGTGGTTCAAGCATGGATCCTGGTAACTATAGACTGATTAGTATTATTAGTCTGATATGCAAAGCTATGGAGCATATTATCTCAGACCTTATTAATCTTGACATTGAAAATTTCTTAACCCTGGACCCTCGTCTATTTGGCTTTGTCAAAGAAAGGTCTGCCTCTTTAGCCTTATTAATGTTTTGTGAAAAGTAACCAAATCAATGGTTAGCAGTTATGCAGTAAGTACAAGCATATCTGGACCTGGCTAAGGCCTTTTAAACTGTTTCTCATGCTGGTACTTTTTGACAGACTTGTAAATCTGAATGTAAATCCTTAATGTTGTGTGATGGATAACTAACGGGTTGTCTGACAGAACCCATGTGATCTGATGTTGTCAATTTTCATTTGTTCCTCAACTTTGGGTTCAGATCCAATCCTCGGATCCAACTCAGCCGCTTCTACTGGCTCGTGGATCACTGAAACTCTCAAGCTCCTCCCTTCTCCATAATGCCCTAGTCCATAAATTACTTCAGATCTCATTTATCGTTTTACCATATGGACATGGTCACTGTTGTACTCTTGGGTTTAGTGACTTTGTTACTGTGAGTGAGAATCTGTTACATCTTTATAACTTTGTTTTTCTATACCCTTAATAGTTCTTACACCCATATAGTGCTTCCACCCTTTTTCCAATAAAAATGTTGAATTACTTGTGTATTCTTAATGACCATCGCTGGTATTTTTTCATACTCTTTTGTACAAATAAATTTACTGTGGCTGGTATATTTTTAACTCTTTCTTCCTTTCCTCCTTAAAAAAAAAAGAAAGAAAATTGTTCTCTCTTCAAATAGTTTTTTTTTTTCACTTTGGAATAATGTCTAAGAAACCCTCTGGTTTCAAGAAATGCATTGCTTGTGTCAACAAGATACATTTGTTGGCTGCTCATTCCAAATGAATGTACTGTTTAGGCCCATTGCGTCTTGATTCCAGTTGTGATATCTTTAAGACCTTTAACCCTAAGCCCCTTATAGACAGAAAAAACAAATTAATCCTGAGAGGTTTGCTCCCCTGTAATAAATATCAACTTAAACTGGGAGTCAAATCCCTAAAAAATCCAATAAAAATGACTATGAAGTATTTCTCAGATACAGTCACTTCCTCAGCTCCGGGTTCTGAACCTCCTTCAGAATTATCTAGGACTTTAGATCCTAGCTGTTCATATCCAAATACCAGAACAGAAAAGTCTCATCAGATCCGATTGCCACTCTTCGCCCTGGATCCAGTTTCCTCTAAGCTACCTTCCCCCTTCTTGGAATGGTCACCGAAGCATCACTATTTGAGACTTTCATCAACAGCATCTTTGGCACATTCTTCGAAAAGTCTGACTGAAGCCAACATAGACAGGATGATGAGGAAGTTCCTTTGAAAATGCAGATTCAAATGGGGGTCCTCCTGGCTTTGACCCCATTTGGTCCAGAGACACTTATTACTATTAGTCCCCCTTTTTTGGCTCCTTCTCTTATTTGACCATTGTTTTGGGAGCTGTCAGATATGAAGGTTCTGAAGTCATTCACATCAGATCCAAAGATACTGGTATGTTTGATTCTGGTGACGTCTCTGAGTGGACTGGCTCTGAGCACTTCAGAGCTGGATGACTCCCAGACCTGTAGCATCAGCGCTGGATCCGAGGTGTTGAAGTCAACTCCAAAGCTTTCAGAGCCATCTCTTCCCCTCAGAGCCTCGGTGTTAGATAACTCGACTCTGACTCACTCTTTGAGTGCTCAGCCTTTGGGGCAGTGGGAGCTTATGGCCCATAAGCATCTCTTCTCAGAGCCATTGGTTTGCTTCTGTCTGAGGCATTCTGCATTCAAAGTAGAGGAGAGTGCTTTCTCTGTTCCTAGAGCTCAAACTTCTCCACCTTCTTTGGCTCCAACCACCCTAGCCCATTCTTTATTGCATCTTGAGCCTCAACCAACTGTACCACTGGGACAGGCAGCCCAAGTTAGTCACCAGGGTACCCAGCAGGGTATATTAATTTCTTCCATCACTGCACCAGAGCATCCCACTGAAGTTCCCAAGAAGAAATACTGCAAAAGGAGGTACCTGGCTTCACTACAAGAGTATGTCTCAGAAGATACTGACTTCAATAAGAAGGAAGGATCCACAAGATCACCACCAGGTGTCTTACTTGGAGACATTCTGGAAGTCCTAAAGCAAAGGGGTGGTTGGTCTCCCAACAACCCTTCCAAGAGAAGTTGGTATTTCTGGAGGGTTTTGGAGCTGGCCCGTCTACCTTCTGGGTGACTACACCTGCCGATGAGCTCACTGATTTGGTCTCTTGATGGGCATGGAAGGAATCTGATACAATTGAACCTATCTCCAAAAGACTAGATAGGATCCTGGTACCACCTAAGGGCAAAACCATTTGGAGCAAGGAAGTACCAGTTGATGCCATGGTCATTGCTGCAGCAATGAAGAAGGAACTAGGGGAATGAAGTTCCTCTGTCCACCCCTCTAACAGGAAGTTTATGGAATGGGACAGATTTGGGAGGAGTGTTTATGCTTCAGCGAACTTTGTTCTTCAGGCATTGAACTATTTGGCACACTTCACAAGATTCCAGAGAGATTTGATTAAGGAACTTACCAAATCCCTTGCTGGAACCATATCCTTCAAGACTGAGAGCACTGCTGCCTCAGAGTTGGATACCCTTCAATCCATTTCCAATTCATGCATGAGGCGTATCTCCAATGCAGCAGAAGTACCTCACAGGTGGTGGGTTCAGTCATTCCTATCAGAAGGCATGCCTGGATGTACTTGTGTGACTTTGCGGAACCCTTCAAAGCTTCCTCCATCAGTGCTCCCTTTGATGGACGTTCCTTATTTGGCCCCAAAGTGAAAGACACACACTCTAGGTATGAGCATGAAGGTAATAGCCTGTCTGCTATGGGAGTGCATTTTTCGACCCTTCCGTGTATTTTTTCTGGGAATCAGTGATGCAGTCAAAAATTGTGATCTGAAGTAGGCAGACTTCATTCGTCTGCAACCTGTGGGTATCGGATCCGACCTCGGATCCGAGCCGGCAATTCAAAAGCTTAGGCTCCGAGCTCCTAGCTCCTCCTTCTTACCCATAACCCCTTGCCAAGCCCTGACTGACCTCAGATTTCGTTTGCCGCTTTTCAAGTAGCTACGGATTCTAGAGCTCCTGGCGTTTGTTGGTGAAAGATAAGATTTTTTGACTAAAAAAGTTTTGAAAATCTCTATTTTTGTTATTGATATTGTTAGTGTTGAGTGTGTATAGGCTTTCCTCTCTCTTTTATTTAATATTTCTCGGGTTTTTGCGTAGTTTGTTTGTGTGTGTGTTGTGTTAGGCCTTAGGGTTTGTGATGTCTGAAGCCCATAAGGCTGTTTTCTCTAAATGTACCGAGTGTGGTCATAAGCTGTCCCCAGCGGATGGCCACATTCGGTGCGTTAAATGTTTGGGGGTTGAACACCTGTCATCTGGTTGTACCATTTGTGCAGGGTTCAACCCCCGGGCTTTGAGGGAGCGGAGGTCGAAGCTGGTGCTGGCGGGTCTTTTACCTCCAGATACCGCTTCGGCCTCTGCCCCTTCCACTCAGCAACCTGTTGCTGTGGGTTCTCCCCCTCCGGCTGGGACTCAACCTCCCTCTAAGTTGCCGGAGGGGAAAGAGTCCTCTAGGGAGAGAGAGAAGAAGGAGAGGCACAGGGAGAGGCACCACAAGAGGAGAGCCGAAACTTCCAGTTCGGCTCCTCCATCTAAGCAGGCCTCCCCTGTGCCTTCTAGCTTTCCTCCTCCTCGGCTCCACTCCCCTCGGTTCTCTCCTGGACCCGAGGAGGAGGAGGCTAGCCCTTCTAGGAGGTCTCCGAGGCGGCTCTCTAGGTCCGCTTCGGTGGCCTCCACCAGGTCAACTTTTTCAATGAGTGAAGCTGATATGGACCGGATGATGAGGAAATTCATCCAGGCCCAAATGCAAATGGGAGTGCTCCTAGCCCCCCCCCCATCCGGGAGGGGCTTCGACCCCTTTTTTCGCCCCCTTGGCTCCTTCTCCGACCCATACCACGGGTTCGGAGCTGTCGGCGCCGGGCAGACTTGGATCCGGGGGTGGGTCGGATCCGATGGGTCGGCGCACCTCGGATCCGTCCCATCCCTTGAGTGCTTCGGGTACTTCGGACCTGACCTCTCGGAGCCGAGGGCCGAGCCTCGGATCCGAGGGAGCTGGTGTGTCTTCGGCTCCGTCCAGGTCGGAGCGCACCGGTCTCTCGGATCCGACGGTTTCGGCTCCGACTCCGATCCGTGCGTCGGATCCGAGTGGGGGTCGGCTCTTGGGGTTTAGAGAAGCTGGCTCCCCCTCGGCTTTCGACATAGTGGAAAGGGCACTGTTGAGGACGTCCGGACCCCCGGTCCCTGCCACGGCTCCATCCCGCACTCCCTTGCAGTTGGGCCAGGCCCCCACCAGCCGGTCCCAGGGACAGCCCGCCTCGATGTCCCAAGTGGTTCCCTTGGAACATCCAACTGCTGAAGAGTACTCCTCGGACAGCCCCCCCGATGAAGTACCTCGGAAGCGTAAGTGCAAAAGGAGGCACATGGACTCCCCCGAGTCCGTTACTGAAGACACAGACTTGGATGAAGGGGAAGGCTCCCCTAGGTCACCCCCTGAGGATGTCTCATTTGGAGACATTATGGAGATGTTAAGGATCGGGGGGGTGGTCTGCCCCCAAGGCTTCCTCGGACGAGTCTGTGTTCTTGGAGGCATTCGAGGCGGGCCCTTCTACCTCTTGGGTGTCCCCTCCTGCTGACCCTCTGGTGGATCTTATTTCCATCAGAGCGTGGAAGGATCCGGACACCGTTGAGCCTGTCCCCAAGCGCCCGGACCGCATCCTTTCCCCTCCGGCGGACCGCACTCACTGGAGCAAGGGCCCCCCAGTAGATGCCATGATGATGGCTGCAGCCACGAAGAGGGAATTGGCCCAGGAGAGTCCCTCCATGCATCCTCCGGGCAAGGAGTCCCGCTCGATGGATCGCATTGGGAAGCGAGTTTTCAGTTCAGCAACCTTCTCTTTGAGAGCGCTGAACTACATGGCACATGTCATTAGGATGCAGCGGGATCTGATTAAAGAATACGATGCATCTCCCCCGGAGTCCATGTTGAGTGAGGATAAACAGGCATATTCCACCCGAATGGCCACTCTCAGATCAGTTTCCAATACGTCTATGCGGCTGCTTTCTCATGCTACTGAGGGAGCCGCTAGAGCCAGCGGAGCAGGCCTAGTCATGAGGCGACAGGCCTGGCTCCGCCACTGTGATTTTGCAGAGCCCTTCAAGGCGACCTTCGCGAATGCCCCCTTCGATGGTTCTGCCTTGTTTGGCAAGACTGTTCGCGAAACATTAGTCCAGAGCGAAAAGGACGGGAAGACGCTGTCTGCCGTCAGAGTCCGCTTCTCAGCTCCCCAGAGGTCCTTCTCTAAGAACCAAAAGGGACAGAAGAAGATGTGGTTCCGGAAATCGCAGCAGTCCCAACCTGCTCCGGATAACCAGTCCTTCCGTGGCAGAGGAGGACGGGGAGGTCGTCGTGCTAGAGGCAGGGGGGCTCCTGGCAACTTTGGGTCCAGGGAGCCTTTCTCTGATAGACCCACGCAGCAGCCCTGAAGGGTTGCCCGGCTGTCCGTCTCTGGAGGCAGTCGGGGGGCGGTTTTCGAGGCACCTGACTTCTTGGGAGTCCATAACAACAGACAGTTGGGTGCTTCGTGTCATATCCAGAGGTTATTCAATTCCCCTATTCAAGGTTCCCAAATCTCGCAGCCTCCCAGATGTTCCACCCAACCAAAGGGAGGCGGCAGCTGTCGAAATCGAACAGCTGCTAGAAAAAAGAGCTATCCAGCGCGTCCCCCGAGATCAAACCGGATTAGGGTTTTACTCCAGGTTCTTTTTGGTGCCAAAGAAAACGGGGGACCTAAGACCAATCTTAGACCTTTCCCAGCTGAACCTGTCAGTAACCAAGCAAAAGTTCCGGATGGTCACCCTGCAATCTATACTTCCCCTCTTGAGGGAGAACGACTGGATGTGCTCCATCGACCTCAAGGACGCGTACTACCACATTCGCATGGACAGACGATCCAGGAGGTTTCTTCGCTTCTGGCTGGGAGCCAGTCATTATCAGTTCAGGGTCCTCCCCTTTGGTCTCACCTCAGCCCCCAGGGTGTTCACCAAGGTGCTAGCAGTGGTAGCGGCCCACCTGAGGCTCCAGGGATTACAGGTCTTTCCGTACCTGGACGACTGGCTCCTGACGGCATCATCAAGGCATCTTCTGTGCTCAGCCAGAGACTATTTTCTTCAACTGGCCCCAAGGCTGGGCATCACGATCAACTGGGAGAAATCTTTGCTGCATCCAACACAAGTTATAGATTTCATAGGAGGAAGACTAAACACCAGATCAATGCGAGCCTTCCTCACTCCAGACAGAATTGCCAACCTGAAGTGTCATGTGACAGCGGTCCTGCAACCATCTCCAACTGCAGCTTCGGTCCTGAGAGCCCTAGGTTCGATGGCGGCAGCTATTCCGCTTCTCATTCATGCTCGCACGCATGCGGGTTCTTCAATGGACCCTTCAGGTTCAGTGGTCCCCTCTTTGTTTCCCTCTCAACGCTCCTATTGCGGTCAGCAAGGCGTGCAGGGACTCCCTTCTTTGGTGGCTTCTTTCTCCGGAGCCCCTGGCAGGGAGACCTTTTTGTGCTGCATTTCCCTGAGCCACAGTGACCACGGACGCTTCTTGCCTCGGGTGGGGGGGGGCATTCTGCGGGAAAGATTGTCCAAGGCACGTGGAATCCCACAGAGACGTCTTTGCATATAAATGTCCTGGAAATGAGGGCGGTGCTCCTAGCATTGCAAGCACTTCACCACGTTCTTCCTTCAGGGACTATTGCGATTCAGACAGACAACATGTCGGTAGTCTGGTATATCAACAAACAGGGAGGAACCAGGTCTTACCCCCTTTGTCGAGAGGCCATGAGAGTCTGGGAATGGGCAATTTCCACCAAACGCTTTCTGGTAGCAACGCACATTCCGGGAAAGTCCAACATCCTTGCGGACAAGCTCAGTCGCACCATTCTTTCTCCACACGAGTGGTCTCTCAATCCACAAGTAGCAAAGAAGATTTTTGCCATCTGGGGGCAACCCTGTTGCGATCTTTTTGCCTCTCCCTCAAACGCCAAATGCGACAATTTCTTCGCTCTGCTTCCCCCACCAGGGGAGTTCCCGAGAGATGCTCTGGTGCATGCTTGGCCTCCCGGTCTCCTTTATGCCTACCCTCCACTTCCTCTGATGCAGAGGCTTCTGCAGAAAGCCAACAGTTTGGGGAGCAGAATGATTCTCATTGCCCCGTTCTGGCCTCGTCAACCTTGGTTCCCCTTCGTATGGTCTCACAAAATCAATCCACCCTGGATTCTGGATCCGATTCCGGATCTCATATCCCACCCTCTGGGAATGTCGGTTCCCAATCTGCGCACCCTGAAGTTGACAGCTTGGCTGCTCCAGTTCCATCCTTGATTAGGACTCGGTATCTCATCACCGGTCAAGGCCATTTTAGTGGCAGCTCATAAACCTTCCACCAGGCAGGTTTATCGGAGTAAATGGAAGAGATTCTCTATTTGGGCGGTACAGAGAACTTTGGATCCCTTCTCGGCACCTATGTCAGCGGTGCTGGATTTTTTAACAGACCTCTTTCATCAAGGGGCAAGTTCTTCCACGATTAAGGTACAATTGGCAGCTATCTCGCATTATCACATTGGTCATGAGACAGCTCCCCTTATGACGGCGAAATTATGCAAAACATTTCTCAAAGGAGTTTTTTTGTTGAGGCCTCCAGTCAAGGAGGTTGTACCACCTTGGGACTTGTCTTTAGTTCTGTAAGCCCTTACTGCTCCTCCCTTCGAGCCTGCAGCTTCTACAGATCTAAAGTACCTTTCCTGGAAGACTGCCTTCTTGGTAGCTATCACTTCAGCCAGAAGAGTGTCTGAGCTTCAGGCTCTATGCGTCAAGCCGCCTTACCTTTCTTTCTTCCCTGATAGGGTGTGCCTCAGGACCAATCCATCTTTTCTTCCGAAGGTCTCTTCTGAATCTAATATTAACCAATCAATCAATTTACCTGTGTTTTTCCCAAGTACTCAAACAAAGGAGAATACAAATTGCATTCCTTGGATGTTCATAGACAATTACGTTTTTATATTCACAGAACAGCTGGTCACAGGAAATCAGACCAGCTGTTCGTCTCCTTTGCTAAATTTGCTCTGGGTAAAGCAGTATCTAAAGTCACACTATCTAAGTGGATTGCTAATTGTATTCTGCAGGCATATGACACTTCAGGTAGACCTGCTCCTCAGAGGGTTACGGCTCATTCTACTAGGGCAGTTTCCACGTCAGCCGCCTTTAAGTCCCGCGTATCATTGGATGATATCTGCGCGGCAGCTACTTGGGCCTCGCCTCATACTTTTATTTCTCATTATAAGGTGGATGTTGTTTCTAGAGGAAGAGCATCCTTTGGCTCAGCGGTGCTCCGAAACATCCTTCCATGACGGCCGCCCAAGATTCAGGTAGCTAGGGACTCTGTCCCACAGGTTGCAGACGAATGAAGTCTGCCTACTTCAGATTTAGAAGTTATGTACTCACCATAACGTTCCATCTGAGTAGGTGACTTCATTTGGATGCAACCATCCCCCCCTCCATCCCCCTGACCTTTATAGAGCGAGTATTTATGCTTTTTTAGTGTACTGTAGTCAGTATTTTGAGGCAAACTCAATCTGAGGTCAGTCAGGGCTTGGCAAGGGGTTATGGGTAAGAGGGAGGAGCTAGGAGCTCGGAGCCTAAGCTTTTGAATTGCCGGCTCGGATCTGAGGTCGGATCCGATACCCACAGGTTGCATCCGAATGAAGTCACCTACTCAGATGGAACGTTATGGTGAGTACATAACTTCTAATTTCATTGGTTTCAAAGAAAATACCCAATGTTCCATCCAGTCAGAGGGAAGCAGCTGCACTAGAAATAAACAAGCTGCTAGAAAAAGAGAGTCATCCAAAAGGTCCCCCCAGACAAGATTTTTTAGTGCCAAAGAAAACAGGACTGGAGACTAAATTTGGATCTCAGCAATCTGAATCAGTCAGTTCAGTATACAAACTTTTGGATGATCACGGTTCAGTACATTCTACCTTTTTTACACAAGGATGATTGGATGTGCTCTATAGATCTTCAAGATGCATACTATCACATCAAAATGAACAAGTGATCCAAAAGATATCTACACTTCTGGCTAGGATCTGGTCATTACCAATTCAGAGCTCTGCCCTTTGGTCTTACCACAGCCCCCAGGGTATTCACCAAGTGTATGGCAGCAGTGACAGGCCAAATGGGGCTGCAAGGATTCTGGGTGTTGCCATATTTGGATGATTGGATCATTACTGCTCAGACCAGGCATCATCTATTTCTAGCCTGAGATTATGTACTCCAGTTGTGCTTCCACCTGGGAATTTCTATAAACCACAACAAATCGTGACTGGAAGCAACATAGTTTTTGGAATTCACAGGTGCCTTACTTGACACAGTCACTCATATAGCATCTCTCCCTTGGCCGAGGGTTCAGTCTATTCAGTTTCAAGTCAAAATATTATTCAAAATTCTTCTGTCTCAGCTCGACTGATCCTCCAAGCTTTGGGTTCCATGTCAGAGACAATCATTCTGGTACTATTGGCAAGGTACCATATGAGAATTCTTCAGTGGTCACTCACAACTCAGTGGTCCATTCTACATCAACCATTGTCCATTCAGATCAAAATAACTCAAGCTTGCAAAAATGATGTCCTATGGTGGATAAACTTGTTTATCTTGTTGCAAAGTTCAGAGGTCAGATTTTAAGTCAGCTTGATTGACATCACCTGCAGCTATATGGGCAAACTCAGGGTTTTTATTCTGAAGGTCATTTATTGACAGATACAGAATGCTCAATGCCGTATTGGTATTAACTCTAGGGGGGATATAAACAGCCATTATGCTCACTCCATTGAATTCCCTAGGCAAGTAGAAGGGTCTGCGTTTTAGTGACATGAACTTAATGTTTTCTGAGCAGTGAGAGGCGATTATTTTTAGTTGTTGTTGATATGCACACAAACACCCCCTCCCCGAGATTTACCACAAAGCGACTGATTTCTGTCAGGAAATAATGACATCCTCTCCACATATATTGTACTATTATTTATACTGGAGTTCAGCCACGTTTCAGTGAACACAAGTAAACAACTATCCTTCACTATTTTCTAAACTATAACTATTTTCTCTATATCGATAACTATTTTCTGAAGATCTCAATTCCAGTTGTTTTATCACTGTTACTATATTCACTACTTCTAGTATAGTTGGTTTAGATTTTGATTTCCATTTTATATTAATTGTTTTTTTTTTTTTTTTGACAGTCACCATAATTAGACACAACAAGGTCTTAACATGTCTAGGCAATTCTGATTCTGTTCCCTTGTCATGCCAATCTGCTCCCCCCCAGCATCTTCAATAGTGCATCCTGCAGAGAATCCAAAGTCCCCCAACGCACTGCACTCCCAGAAAATATGTTCCCAGTTACCTCTTTCCTCCCCGTCACACCTCCAACATTTGCTGTCTACCTGAGGAAAAATTCTTTGGAGTCTAACAGGGGTATAAAAATATTGATGTAAACATTTCCAAGCAAAAACCCTAATTCTTCTAGATTTTGTCATATATTTGGGAGACAATACATATATCCTGCCATTCTTTCTTTGTGAATTGCATATTCAGTATCTCTTTCCAATCCTTTGTAACCTCCTCGGATTGATTGTTATAGTTATCATGCAATATTTTATATGTTGTAATAATTATTCCTTTTTTAATGGCAGCTTCTGTTCCAGATTCTACTAAATATTCTACCAGGGCTGGTCTTTTATTTAGGACCCCCCCTATTTCTTTCTCTTTGCCTATACTCTGATATCAGTTCTTGATAGGAAAGGCAGTCTCTAACCTGCGTTCCAAATAAATTCTCGGTGTCTTCCCATTCTGTCATATTTCCCTCTCTAGTTATTTTCTCCCAATACCTTGGTTCCTTCGTCAGTTTTCTGCACTAAATTCCAGCTCACTCTTGCCTACTCCCTATATCCCCAATTGCAGTCATTCCTATCAGCAGAATCTCCTTTCTCCATTTCCGTGTTGGCTTAGTTCTTAGGATACTCTCTACTACTTTATAGATATAATATTCTGTATGTTTATTGTTATTCTGCTTAAAGGCCTGCATCCAAAATCCCAGTCTCCTTGTTTCTTGAGCTTCCCCCCTGTTTCATCATCATCCCTTTCCACTTTGAATTATAGTTTTCTACTTGTGCTATGTACAGGAGACTTCATCCAATTGATTTCCGATAGCAGTACACATTCCAGGGAAAACCAAAGTGATTGCAGACAAGCCAATCAGCTCTATTCTGATGCCTCATGAGTGGTCTCTCAACATGAAGGTGGCGGAGAAGATAGTCCATCGATGGGGCCAGCCATGCTGCAACTTCTTCGTATCTCCTCTCAACAAGTGCAGCAGGTTCTTTGCCCTCATCCTCCCACTTGCGGAGTCGCCAAGAGAGGTTCTATTTAACAGTTGGCCCTCCTGTCTCCTTTATGCTTATCCCCATTACCCCTAATCCTCACATTTCTTAAGAAAGCATCTCAGTTGAAGAGCACATTAATCCTTATTGCCCCTTATTGGCCTCATTAAATTTGTTTTTTTTTTCTTTGCCTTTTTCTGGATACAACACCAGACCTTCTATGTCACAACAGACACGATTTATCCAGACATTCCGGGCCTAAAGTTGACTGCATAGTTTCTCCAGTTCGGTTAATCGCTATACGGCCTAGGCTCTCCTCCCATCTCTGTCACATTCTTTTATCATCCAACAAAGCTTCCACTAGGAAACTTTACAAAAGGATATGTGAAAGATTTGTCATTTGGGTACAACAAAAAAGAATTAGATCCCTTTTCAGCTACTATTCCTAAAGTTCTGGAATTTTTAACCTCAATTTTCAGTAACTGAGCTAATGTTAAAGTACAGTTAGCTGCCATTTCCAATTTTCATATAGGAGTAAATAACTAATCTCTGGCATCCTCCAAACTTTGCAGAGCCTTTTTAAGAGGAACTTTTCTTCTTAGATCTCCAAATAAAGATTCATGTCGAATTTGAGGATCAGGTTCAAACCCAAGAGTTGAGGAAGAATGAAAATGGACAACAGGGATGGAAAGTTATGGTGAGTACATAACTTCTTTTTTAGAGTCACAGTTGCCACTTCTGAATACAAATGAGTTAGCAGTGGTATACCACATGGCTCAGTGTTGTGCTCTCTGCCATTTGTCATCTATTTCTCAGACTGTCAAGCCAATATTCCTGGGGTATCGTTATCCAAGTTTGCAGAGTGCTATAAAGTGTTGGTATTGGAGGTAGTGTTCAGTCCTCCGCTGACTTACAATTGCTCAAACATGGGTTAGATTATATTAACAATTGGTGCAAGGACAGTAGTCTTAAATTAAATATGAAAAAAATGTAGCTTATTTCATTTTGGTAAACAGAATATTTTTGCATACCATATACCTGATAACACTTCTCCAGTCAGTCACTGTTATGGCCTCCTTTTCCTTCACAGAACAAATCGTGCATCAAATACCCAGTTAAATTAACTAAACCTTCATCACCAGATAAATAACACATGCTGATATAATTGATTCATATCTTAATATATCCCTCACCCCAGAACAAACTTCCATTTCGTGTCAAGCAGAGTAGTACCCTTCTCATCTTCAAGGTAATCCCAGATAATTGGATAGACAGCCTAAAGTTTCCCCCCAGTTTATCTTGTCTTCCCTTCCTTGAGGCTGAAGGTAGCTTTTGAATTGGGGGGTGGGGGTTCACTAGGCTTTAATAGTCTTCATACTGATTACCTAGTACTTGCTTATAAACCTAAATAAATAAATAAATAAAACAGGCACTTACATTGATTGATATGTGTCTCTGGCACACAATGGATTTTACTGGAAGTGAAAGAGATACTGGATCCAGGTAGTACAAGTGTGTAAGAACTTTATGCTGAAGGAGCAATAGTAGCTGCCCTCAATCTTGTGTGAGGCACCAGTACTTTAGTGGTCTGTAGGACTTATTTTGATTACAGGGCTTAGTGAATACTATTGTACAATGTTGTTTTAGAGCAGCAGTTGTGATCTGCATCCAGTTGTCTTACAAAGGCCAAGGTGATTCTGCATTTTCTTATTTTGCATGGGCCTATAAAAGTCTACAAATCTTCATTCAGTATGTTGATTCTGGCCATTGTGACACTTCATGTTCATTATCTGGCTTTTCCTCTCAAGGTATTACTCTTAACAAGACTGTTAATTATATGGGAGAATTATTAAACAGGCCCATTACAGAGTCATCCTTAACAAAAAACATGCTCTGCTGAAATGCTTAAGTTACTAGAATCTAAAAGCAGGATTCTTCTTGTTTTAAAACTTTTGAGGATAAATGGAGACCTAACAGTGTTTACTGAGACACACAGATTACATTTCTTGCCTGTCAGTATGACATATAAATATTTCAAGGAAAGGTTACATCATTCAATAATTTAAAAGCTGACCTTACACATTTAGCTTTATTTTCATTGCCTGTAACTAACAAATCTCTATACATATACCTCTACACTACTGTTTGAAAGAGGGACACGGCTACTAGATATATTTGGAAAAATGGTATCTGAAGTAGTTTACTTCATTTGATCTTCAACCTGTGGCAATATGGATCCATGTCGGATCAGAGCCGGCAAAGATTACTAGCATCAGCTCCGAGCTCCAGACTCCTTCCCTTACCCATAATCCACCTCCCTTGCTTTCCATCCCCAGATCCCTTTTGCCGTGATTTTTGAAAGCATCGTGTCTCTGAAGCTCCAGTTAGCAGTATATTTTTGGGTGTTGTAAATTTGTAATTTTTGTTTTATTAGCTTTTCTAGCTTAGTGTAGGTACACTTTCTCCCATCCCATCGCTTTGGCATCGTGTGTAGGCTTGTAGTAGTTGTTAGATAGTGTAGTTTGTCTTTGTGTGCCCCTCCCCCCCCTTTGTTTCTAGTCAGTTAGTGTGTGGCGAGTGGGAAACTTTAGGTGGAAAGCTTTTATTTCCTTTCTTGCTTGGATATGGCTGAAAAGCTTGTTTTTAAGCGCTGCACAGTGTGTGGCCATAAGCTCACCCCAGCAGATGGCCACACTCTGTGCATGGTGTGTTTAGGTGTGGCCCACCTTTAATGTTGACTGTGCCAGTTGTGCGGGGTCCAACCCCCGGGCTCTGAAGGACAGAAAGGCCAAGTTGGCCCTCAAGGGGCTTATTCCTGCCACTGATCCTCCCTCCTCATCCTCAGTTTCAGCCCCAGCAGCTGCCGTGGCTGCCTCTTCCGCTTCTCTGCCTCTGGCCTCCCCTCCCTCCCAGGCTGGGACTCAAACTCCCACTTCTAAGCCTGTGGTAGCAGAGCAGAGGAGGGGCAGAGAGTGGGAGAGAGAAATGAGGCCGAAAGAGAAGAGGAAGAGGTATCCTTACCTCGCTTCACCCAGTAAATTGATCTGTGACTCCCCCCGGCTCCGATCTCAAAGGTTCTCCCCAGAGCTGAAGGAGGCACATTCAGTCTCCCAGGCCTCAGCTCCCCGACCAGCCAGGTCGGAGTCTGTGGCCTCATTTCGGTCCACCTGGTCTCTCTTGGAAATGGATCTGGATAAGAGGATGAGGCGTTTTATCCGTACACAGATCCAAATGGGGGTCTTGCCATCCCCCCTCCCTTATGAGGCGGTAGCTCACTTCCCTTTTTTCAGCCTATTACTCCTTCTCCGATTCGACCTTTGGCTTCGGAGTTCTTGGATCCGAGGTTGGCCTTGGTCGGGGTGTCGGCGCTGACGGTCCTTACATCCTCAATGCTGGCGGTTGCCTGGAGCATCTCGGATCCAACCAGTTCGGATCTGAGTCGCTCTCGGAGCCAGAGCCTGAGGGTCAGATTCGGGGGAGTAGAACCTTTACCATCAACTCCATTGTCAGTCCAGGATTCATCTCTGGGAGTTCTGACCACTTCGCGTCCGGCTCCGATTCTCGCATCGGACCTGGGGAGACCGGCCTTCTTATTGGCTTCTCAGGAGGTCTGCTCTCCTTCGGCTTTCCATGTGGTAGAACGGGTCCTTTCTGTTGAATCAAGGCCCCTAACCACCCCCTCGGGCTCCACCCAGACCCCCTTGGCTCTGTCTACGGTTACCGTTGTCTTACCAGAGGGACAGCCCATGCCCAAAGGGCCCCAGACGGTTCCCCCAGAGGAACAGTTGGCTTGCGAGCACTCCCCGGAGAGCCCCATGGGAGATGTGCCTTGCAAGCATATGTGTAAAAGGAGGCACTTGGACTCCCAGGAGTCCCAAACTGAGGAAACAGACTTAGATGAGGGGGAGGGCTCCCCAAGGTCACCTCCCGATGATGTATCCTTTGGAGACGTCATGGAGATCCTGCACCAGTGGGGAGGTTGGTCTGCCCCTAAGCCCTCCTCTGATGAGTCTGTGTTTCTGGAGGCCTTTGGCACAGGCCTGTCTACGTCTTGGGTGTTGTCACCCCCCCCTCCCCGCAGATCCCTTAGTGGATTTGATCACCTCGTGGGAGTGGAAGGAACCTGATACCGTGGAGCTGATCCCCAAGTGCCCCGATAAGGTTTTGAGTCCCCCTATAGGCAGGCATTCCTGGAAAAGGGGCCCACCTGTGGATGCCATGGTGGTAGCAGCAGCCATTAAGAGGGAACTCTCTCAGGAAAATTCCTCAGTTCACCCTCCTGACCGAGAGTCTCGGATGATGGACCAGCTAGGGAAGCAGGTATATGCTTCTATAAAACCTTTTCTATAAGGGCGCTGAACTACTTGGTCCATGTTACGAGACTCCAGCGCAGCCTGGTGAAGGAGCTGGAGGAATCTTCACCCAAGTCCATGCCAAAGGAGGTCAAGGCCTTGTTCTCTGCGAAAATGGCCACTTTGAGAGCAGTATTGAATACGTCCATGCGACTCCTCTCCCATGCAATGGAAGGAGCAGCTAGGGTGGGTGGGTCCAGTGTGTCCATGAGGCACAATGCCTGGCTCAGGTTGTGCCAATTTACTGAACCCTTTAAGGCGTCCTTTGCCATTGCCCTTATGACGGCTCGACTCTGTTCGGTAAGACCATCAAGGAGACACTAGTCCAGGGTGAGAAGGACGGGAGGACACTGTCTGTTGTCGGGATCCGCTTCTCTAACCCTCAAAGGTCCTTTTCTCAGAACCATAGAGGGGAAAAGAAGATGTGGTTCAGGAAGTCTCAGTATTCCCAGGACACTCAGGGCTCTTCTTCCCCCAGAGGCAGTGGGGGAGGGAATGGACGCCGGCCAAGAGGCCGAGGGGGTCCGTGTAACTCCGGGTCTTGAGAACCTTTCTCCAACAGGCCTGAGCAGCAACCCTCAGGGTTGCCCGACTGTTCTACTCTGGAGGCAGTCGGGGGACTGTTGTCCTTGCTCCCAGTGGCTTGGGAGTCCATAACAACAGACTGCTAGGTGCTGCACATCATATCCAGAGGATATTCGGTACCCTTTGTGGGTTCTCCAACCCCTCCCAAACACCTTCCAGATGTTCCACCCACACAAAGGGAGGCAGCAGCACAGGAAATTTCCAAGCTGCTAGGAAAATGAGCCATTGAAACCGCTCCCCCAAATCAGTCCAGATCAGGCTTCTACTCCAGGTTCTTTTTGGTGCCAAAGAAAATGGAGGACTTAAGACCTCTCTACTTTGAACCTGTCAATGGCCAAAGAAAAGTTCAGGATGGTCACACTACAGTCCATAATGCCGTACCTGCAAGAGAGTGACTGGATGTACTCATTAGCCCTCCAGGATGCTTACTATCACATAAAGATGCACAGACGCTCTTGGAGGTTCCTCTGCTTCCGGCTAGGGGCCAATCATTACCAATTTCGAGCCCTACCCTTTGGTCTCACCACAGCCCCCAGGGTATTTACCAAAATGATGGCAGTGGTAGCGTCTCACCTTAGGCCTCAGGGGATTCAAGTCTATCCATACCTGGATGATTGGCTCTTCACTGTTCCCACCAGGTGTCTACTTTCCCAAACCAGGGATGACTTTATGACACTTGCCCAGAGTTTGGGTATCACAATCAACATATCCAAATCTCTACTAGAGCCTGTACAAGTGATAGACTACATTGGTGCCAGGATAGACACACTCCAGGGCAAAGTGTTCCTGACCTCGGAGAGAGTTCAAAACCTCAGGATGCATGTCTCCCTAATTTACCATTCTCATCTCCCAAAAGCAGAATCTGTATTGAGGGCCCTAGGCTCAATGGCGGCGACCATAACTCTCCTTTTTTGTGCCCGACTACACATGTGGATTCTTCAGTGGACCTTGGCGGTTCAGTGGTCCCTGTTGGATTTACCACTACCCTTTCCTATCTGCCTAAGTCAAGTGTGTCAGTCATCCCTCTTATGGTGGATGAGCTCTCTGGACATTTTGGAGGGATGCCCCTTCATTCCAGCCCAGCCCAAGCCACAGTGACCACGGATGCCTCCCAACTCGGGTGGGGGGCATTATTTGGGCAGGACAGTCCAAGGCCTGTGGTCCCGCATGGAGACCAGTTTGCATATCAGTGTCCTGGAGATGAGGGCAGTCCTTCTAGCGTTGCAGGCCCTTCATGCCTTTCTTCCTCTGGGGACGATTGCTATTCAATCAGACAACTTTTTGTGATTCATTCGATAAAACCGAGCGTAGAATGAGAGACCGCATATACGAACATATATATTGTATTAATAAACACAAATTGGACAATGCTTTAGCAAAGCATTTAGAACAATATACAGAACATGCATTTAAATTCTGGATACTTGATCAAGTGGACAGTAATCCAAAAGGGGGTCCATTCACCTTATTATTAGAAAAGTTGGAATTGCTCTGGCAAATTCGTCTCAATGCTTATAACTTTCCAGGATTGAATGATATGTGTTCTATCACATGCTGTTTAAAACTGAAAAGCTTAATGAGATGAAATACTGTAGTAACAACATTATAGAAATAATGTTTTATTTATTAATTTTTTACTTGAAAATGTTTATAATGTAAGGTTAGATAAATGAGGAGACTCTACATTTTTACACAATTTTCATATATGATTTTCACCATATTGCTGCTGCGATAAATGTATTCATCTGCTTGTTTAATAAGGCAGGTTTAAAGAACAGGAAAATGCATATTATGTTCACAATGCTATTTTAATTACTGTTCCTTTAAATTTTAAGATGGAGAGACCAGCTGATTTTAATCATGGTTAAACATAACTATTTAAACTTGATTTTTGTAAATGTTAGTATCTGATGAAATTCAAAGAAGTATTTGGATGAAAAGTACTTCATTAAACTTTGTGGATTCAGTCTTCAGTGAAGTTGCCAGTTGTTTTTGTTTTAATTTCTCAGTTTTTTGTATCTTGGATTTTGGAGTTTTTAAGTGTGTTTAGATGACATTTGCTCAGCAACTACTTGGTCCTCATCTCTTACGTTTATCTCCCATTATAAATTGGATTTGACATCTAGAAGGAGAGCATCCTTTGGCTCTGCAGTGCTCAGGAATATCCTTCCATGAGGGCCACCCAGGAGTTTAGTAGCTGGGGACTCTGTCCCACAGGTTCAAGATCAAATGAATTAAACTACTTCAGATAAAGAAGTTATGTCCTCATCATAGCATTCCATCTGAGTAGTTGTACTTCATTTGTCTTCAACCATCCCCCCCTCCTTCCACGGACCTTTGGCGCATGTTCAGCCTGTGGGCTGTAAGTATAGGTCACAAGTATGTTATCAGGCCAGGTTATAGTGTAAGTTCAGCAAACTCGATCTGGGGATGGAAGGCAAGGGAGGTGGATTATGGGTAAGGAGAGTAGTCTGGCGCTCGGAGATAATGCTAATAATCTTTGCCGGCTCAGATCCAACACGGATCCGTATTCCCACAGGTTGTAGACAAATGAAGTACAACTACTCAGATGGAACATTATGGTGAGTGCATAACTTCTTTTTATGTGTATAGTACTTATAGCAACAACAGCTGCGATTTACCTGGCCAGTATAGTTTCCGACCAGAATGCAATTTCAGGGTAAATTCACAACATTATACAAATACATACATTTATATAGATGCATGAAATCAGGAAAACCTGACAGGACTAAATCATCCTCCGCAAAGAAGAGTAAACCTGTCTGGTGGACATTTGCAATAAATAAACTCTATAAAAAAGAAAAGAATTGCTGACCAGGATCAAAAAGGAGCAGGTGCCCAATTGGAAACAATCTCTCCTTAGCCTAAACAAGCAAATAAGAGCACTAGTGAAATCCTCCAAAGCAAACTTAGAGTCCAAATTGTCTACTTCTACTAGAGACAAATATAGGTTTATAGGTTCATAGGTGTGTACTAGGCTATATGACCCTGGAGCCTTTACAAGCCTAGCCTAGAGAAGTGCCCTGGTATGGTGCCACCTGATGTTAGTTCCCAGTGCCTCTATCAAGTAGATCCACTGGAGTGATCCTGGGGTGAACTTTCTATTACGCATCCTCTCATCAAGATTTCTCTTGAAGGAGGACAGCAAGATTCTCAGCTTGACATGTATGGGAACTCTATTCCAGAGCATGGGCAGTTTCTGGGTGAGGAACCTGTCCCTTCAGCACGTTCTGTTGATTGTGGTAATGAGGTTGAAGTCTCTGGAGTATGTAGTGTGGAAGGACTGGGATTTCTTTAGATGTAGCATTTCTAACAGAACTGGGTCAGACATTGCTTTTGTAAGACAAACAGTGATCACCTCTAAGTAGGTGATATGAGACAGAGAATAGCTGGAGTCTTTTGAGTCTGTCCATGTAGGACATGTGTTTAATGCCTATGATTCTCTTCATGAGGTACTTCTGTGGCCTCTCTAGCTGTTGCAGGTGTTTAGTGAGGTACATGCCAAATGGGGCATTATACTTGATAATTGGTCTAATGAGGGAAAAGTAGAGAGAGACGATGACCTCTTTCTTCCTGGATGCAAATCCCTTGGTGATGAGATATGCCACATAGAAGGACTTTCTGATCACAGTGGCAATGTGGTGGTCGAAGGAGAGGTTGCTGTCAACCTGCATCCCCAAATCTCTTATAACGCCTTCAGTGTTCAATGGGCTCCCATCGATGTGGTAATTTATGGGAACTGAGTTTTTACCAAAGGGAATGATGACGCATTATTTGGCATTAAGCTTAAGGCTATGGTTTCGACACCAGTCATTGGTCTCAGTAAGCCCTTTCCTGTAGAATGTCTGCATCACTTGGGGAGTTAATAATGGTCCCCAGCTTGCAGTCATCTGTGAACCTGGTCAGCCAGAATCCCTTTGGCCTGGACTTCTCAGAAGTAGATGCTGAACAGAAGAGGACCCAGGACAGATCTCTGTGGGACTCCACTCTTGACTGGTCGGCAGTCTGACTTGGAGTCTGCTACTTTCACACTGTGTGTTCTATCTGTGAGCCAGTTTGCAACCCACCTAGTGATATAGGGGTGGATGCCTAGTTTGTTGAGTTTATCAATTATTCCCGAGTGAGGAATGGTATCAAAGACTTTGGCCAGATCAAGACAGGCTGTATGCACTGCCTTGCCTTCATATACAGCCCTGGTGACTGACTCAAAGAAGTCAACTAGGTTGAGCAGGCCTGATCTCCCTTTCACAAAACCAAATTGCGTGGGGTCTAGAGTTTGGAGATTTCCTATATCTTTGTTAATCAGGTCCATGATGATGCACTCCATAGCTTTACATATCAGACTTGTTAGGCTAATGGGGTGATAATTCCCAGGGTCTGTAGTTGCTCCCCCTTTATAGAGAGAGATGACTGTAACAGTGCTCCATTTGGTAGGGACAAAGCCTGAGGTGAGGCTGTGACTGAACAGGGCACACAGACGTGGTGCCAGTTCACTTTGTAGTTCATGTAGAAACAGCCAGGGATATTATCGGGTCCCATGGAAGCTGTATTCTTGGCCTTGGACAATGCAGCTTTAACCTGTGCTGCAGTAATGCTGGGCGCCTGTCATTCTTCTGGTATTGTGATTGGTCCTTTGGGGGGGGGGGTAAAGCTGGCACTGAATCTGTCGGCCAGTATGTTGGCAATATCTGTTGGCTGGGTAAGGAGGTACCATTGTGCAGTATCTCAGAGCAAATCTGGATATTGCCGTGGAGGTTCTTGATATAGCTATAGAAGGCTTTGTGATTGTTTTTTAGTGTCTGCCGCAATTCTGCCTTCATAGCTGGCTTTAGAGGATTTGATGAGGGATCTCATCTTTTTGTTGAGGCTAATAAGGGAGGTTTTCCAGTCTTAGGACTTCATGTTTTCCTGCAACAGTTTCTTCCTTCTGTTGTAGAGTTTATTAATATAAGGGGACCACCAGATTGGCTTCCTTTTTTCGGAGGAGAGCGTCTTGGTTCTGTTGGGTATGGCTAGTTCCATGCATTTGTGTACATGTTCATAGAGTGCATTGGTGTATGATTTGGCAGTCATGCAGCTATTTTCCATTGGCATGGGTGCTGTGAAGATAGCCATCTCTGTTTTTAGGAGTCCAAAATCAGCTTTGGAAAAGTTTTTCAAGGTGGTTACCTTTGCGTTGGGTGTGGGTGAGATTTGGATTTTTGTGGTGATTAGTTTATGGTCAGATCTGACCAGGGATGCATTGACTATTGGTGTAGAGCAACGGTCGTCCATGTTAGTAATAACCAGGTCAAGGATGTTGCTTCCTGTAGTGGGGGTCAAAAATTGGAATTGATGAATTCCAAGAAGTGTTGGGCCAGTGTACTGGTGCTTGAGTAGTTTTCCCAGTTGATGGAGGGGTAGTTGAAGTCTCCTAGTAAGAGAGTGTTGGGTTGGACCTTGATACATTCCAAGGTGCTTAGAAACGTGGAGTGATAATCTAGGTACATGGTTAGGGACCTATAGCAGGCTATGACATGGATCGCCATCTTACCCAATGTTAGCTGTACCTGAAGTATCTCAGATGCCTTATGCTGGGCTCCTAGTCTGGAGGTGTGCATATTCTTTATGAATATGGAGATACCACCACCTTTGGAGCTTCGGTCTATGTTTCGGGGCCAAAAGGTGTGGAATACGTTATAGCCTGGTAGTGCAGGGGTGCTTTCTGCTGCTTTAAGCCAGGTCTCCATTACAGCACAAATGCCCATGTTGTCCATTTTGAGGAGTGCTTCGAGCGAGTGCATCTTGATATTTAGGCTTCTAACGTTGAGCAGCATGACCCTCAGGATGCATTTATTTGTAGCTGTTACGGTGGTAATTTGGTCTTTGGAACACTGTCTAAAAAAGGCACTATAGTGGTGGCATGAGCCTTAGCCAGTACCCAGAAATCCAGGGGTGACAGATGCAGGCCATCTCTGGCAAAGCATTGAGGTCTGTCAGTCATTTCATCCAAAGCAGACAGATACTGGATCCCCGTAGAATGACACCAGAAACTTAGCCAATTGTTGAATTCAATCATTTTTTGTTTGTACTGTGGTATCATTCTGGGTGATGGTAGGATACTGCTCAGGGCTAGTGTCATACCTGCCTAGGCCACATAATCCGAGAGCTCCACCGTGTCTCTTTTCATGTAGTCCAGGGAGGTGTGACTCAGGTCATTCTCAACCACATGGACAGTGACAGAGTCATACTTGTACTTGTTGTGGCGTGACCTGAGTGTGTGTGTGTTATGTGTCACATTCTGGCACCTGATAGACAGCTGACTGTTACCTTCTAATTATTCAGCTTTGTGAGTGGGACATCTGTGTGCCTCACTATTGAGTCACCTATGATTAGTGTATTGGGCAAGGTGTTTAGCCTTAGGGGCTAAGGTTGAGGGGCACAATGTGGAGGTGAGCTATGTGTCCTGTGGTTTGTGCTGTTTTGTGGTCGAGTGCGTTTCTGCCTTGAAGGTCTCTGCTGTTTGGGTAAATTTCTTTTGAGAGCCTCCGCGAAGGTGGGTGTGTGGTTTGTGTTTTTATGTGAGAGCTGTGATAGTGGGTGTTCTGGAAGGCTATGTGTTCCATGTGGTGTTGTGCAGGTGTTAACCTTCTCCTCTTGACCAGCTAGTCCGGTCTTAGCTGGAGAGTGCATAGCTTCCATTTTGGTGATATAAGTGCACCTCTCACAAGTCTGAGTGTTGGGAGATAAGAGGAGAAGATTGTCTATGTGCATGAGGCAATTGCTGCACTGTCTCAGAATGCCCAAGCCCACCAGGTTAATAGGAGAAAGCGCAGGGAACTGCCATTTAATCATGCCAGGAGGGGTGGTCATAACTACTAAGTACTGGAGCTATTTCCGTGAAGAATGACTAGTGGTGATGACACTTAGATGTACTACAATACTTGCTACAAAAACCTGTTGAAGTTGAAATTGATTAGGCTATTTGAAGTGCAAGGTACAGTATAGGAGTTTCAAAGTTTAGTATAAGTTTCATGGGTGGGGGATAAAGCCCAGACACAGTGGTAAATGTGAAAGGATGAATCCCCTTGAAAAAAAACTTTAAAAATGTAGCATCATGTTTTAGCCTTTGCCTTTTTTTTTTTTTTTTTTTTTTTTTTTAATTACTCAACATGATTTCCATGATCAGGTCTCCCATTTATGTTAGGAAGCTACTGCATTTCAATTAATGCCATGTCTAGGACTCATTGAACATGAATAATTATTCAGTGACCTGCCTGGATAAGGTTGGAAAAACTGGAATTAGATGTCAGTGCATGTATATTGAATATGACTTTTGCTGGGATCCTCTGGTTTTGGTCAGCTAATTTCAAATGCAGTTGAAATCATAAAAGAAGAGGGAAAGATTACTGTAGATGTCCTTCTATTCAATGTTGCAGTATTCTTTGCATATGGGTTGTATTCCACCCAATGATCCAACGTCCAGCCTGCATACAAAAGCTTAGACCTACTGCCTGTACATGGGACATCGCACTCAGTCACAGACAACATCAGCCATAAAATGGACATCCGCACATATAGTCTTCAGAACTTTTTTGCCACCATTTGGAAAGGTTGACTCATGTGTTCAGTCTGCCGTTGGATCTTGTTGGTCTGTCTTACAGCTTCAGATAAATACCCCATAGGGGAATTAATGTATTGTTACTACATTTAGTTTTGTTAATATCATGCAGGAAGGGCAAATGTAGGTGTGGAAGGCAAATTCCACATAAAGATAGCCATGAGTTGTGCTTGTTTTGCTTAGGGCTTAGTCACAACCACCAGCCCTTCTCTGTTTTTCAGGCCTTTGTTCCCAAAACATTGTGCAGTTGTCTGTCAGCCTTGAATCTATACTTAGAAAAGCAAAGACTCAAACATCTGGCTAGAGGCAATATGGAAGGTTCTGTGAGTATTTCTGAGCCTTCTGTAAAAAGGAAGGTCAGCAAAGCTAGGCCCAAATCCTCTTTAGCTGTGCTTCCTCCCTCTGGCATACTGTGAGGTTGGTGAAAACCTAGAGGTGCGACCGGAGGTAGGGTCCCCACCCCTGGTGGGTACTGGGATGGAAGCCATTAGGAGTGTGGATCCTAGCACGTCCGAGGCTATGCAGACGTCCGGTTCGGATGACTTGGGGGAACCGCGGCTAGTTACTTTGGAAGACTCAGGAGCTGTTCCAGCTTCTTTGTCCAAAGAACTGTCGGAGGTTAGGCCTACATCCGCCATCTCTCCCCAACAGGATAAGCATGTGAAAAAGAAACAAAAGACTAGGCATGTTCCCACTCCTTCTACCCCTACATCAGTGTGGGATGTTTTTTCACAGGGTCTTATTAAGGCCTTGATGGCTTTGGCTTCTCCCATATCTGGCCTGGCCTTTGCCTATTCTCCAGTGCAGCCATTGGGGTCTCAAGGCCTTTCTTCAAGACAGCTTGCAGAACTCCATATTCATGGCACTGACTCTGAGGGGTATTCATCTGATGAAGACTCTTTAGCATACTCCACCCAAATTCCCTCTCCACTGGAATATGCTTCCCCAGAGGAAGAGTCTAATGGGGGGGATTCTCCCATGGAAGAGCTTTCCTTTGGGGAAACTATTAATAAGGTAAGGGAGTTCTTTAAGTGAGACTATTCTCAAATCTCAGAAGAACAGAAGAGATATTATGGGCTTCTTCAGTTGGAGGCCCCTGCTCCTTCAGCAGTTTCTCCAGTGCTGCCAGCCTTTTCAGATGTTTTTAATGCAGCATCTAAGACCCCTGACTCCCAAGCCCCTGGCCGAAAGAGACCTGATCATTTCTATAAGGTTCCTAAGTGCCTCTTAGCTGAGTCTGCTGTGGTTTCCATTACTTCAGATAAGTCCTCACAGTTATCTCCCCCTACCAAATTGCTTCCATCTGGCAAGGAAATAACATTTTTTAAAGTTGGGCAAGAAGGTATATACGTCTTCTACTTTGGCTATCAAAACAATTAATTACCAGACACACATGTCTAGGTATGCTCTGGCTGTGCTAAATCAGACCACCCAGGCTGTTTCCCCATTGCCTCCTCCCAAGTTGCTAGACATTCTGTCAAGTGTAATTATGATGCATTTGAGGCCTCTGCCAGAGCAGCAACTTCTGATTATGTTCGCAGAAGACATTCGTCCCCAGGCACTTTCTGAGGACATCAAGGCAAAATTGCTTTATGCTCCTCTGGACACTTCTTCCCTATTTGGCAAGGCAGCTGCAGAGTTATTTAAATCACTGAAGGAAAAAGGTAAGGAACTCCAGGATTTGAAGCACTTACTGGTTTCACCAGTTACAAAATTTCGTAGGAATTTCCCTGCCAAGATTCCTTTTGTCAGGAAACCTGCTCGTTTCTCCACTTCTGCACCTTCTGGAACTAGACCATGCAAGTCTTCCAGGAGACACCCACAGGCCAAGGCTGTTACTTCTGCAGCTGCTGTTGTTGCCCCACCTCAGCAGCCTTTTCAGCCCAGACAAAGTCCTCTGTGACATTCTGCACCCTCTTCCAAGTCATACCCCTTTGTCCCTGCACCTCTCCCTTCCAGCTTGTATGGAGATCATTCAGGACTCCTGGGTGATTTCAGTTATCCAGAATGGATGCTTTATGACTTGGAAGACCCTACCTCCTTTTCAGGGAATAGCTCAACTTCCCTCCAGTCAACTGCATCTGTTTCCCTTGATACTGGATCAACTGTCCAGCCAAAGCACCATTCATTCTGTCCCTCTAGACCAGCAGGGAAGGAGAATTTATTCCAGGATGTTTCTATTTCCAGGAAAAGATGGCCCTTGGAGGCCTATCTTAGATATCCAATGTTTAACAACAGAAGAGGCTACACCATGACAGCTTAAAACTGAAACTCTGTTTTATTCTACTGCAGTTAGACTTTTTAAGTCATGATTCACACCATATCAGGGTCTTATATTCATGGGGTGCAGGTTTCGCAAAGATTTGATGATGTTTTTTTTTCTTCCTGTGGAGAAAGCAACTTATCTCAGAACATTCATGGAGACTCTTCTGCCTCTTTCTCCCATCACAGCCAGAGAGTTTCTGAGATTGCTGGGGTTCATGTCCTCTACTATTCCCATGCTGCCCTTTGCAAAGCTACACATGAGAAAGTTGCATTGGTTTCTAAAGACAGTTTAGTCCCAGCATGCTCATCCTTTAGATGTTATGATTCCTCTTCTTCCCTGTCTGAAAGCTAAGTTTGGTTGTTAGATGCAGCAACTCAATCAGAACCCTGGCCTACCTTTCATGTTCCTCAACCAGCTGAGCAACTCTTCACAGATGCCACAGACTTAGATTGTGGAGCATCCTTTGCTTCCTTCTCAAAGGAGGGAACATATCAGCATCAGGGAAATAAGGGGTTTAATTCTAGCCATACATACCTTTCACCCTCTCTTCTTGCCAGGACCCCCAACAATCCTCACAGACAATACCACTGTCCTTTGGTACATAAGCAGGGGGGCACAAAATCTTATCTTCTCTTTCACCTGGCCCTCAAAGCTTGGGAATTGGCTGCCCTGTACAAAGTTCATCTCAGAAATTGGTGGCAGACATACTAAACAGATCCATGACATAATCTCGTGAGTGGATGCTCCACAAGGACATGTTCCTGGATCTAGTTTACCTGTGGGGTACTCCAGAACTAACCTTTTTGCCTCCCCTATGAACAATTTCCTCGCTTTTATGCCAGGGCCCTTCACCCTCAAGTGTGGAAGGTGAATGTTCTTTCATTCTCATGGAAGGGGATATTTCTCTATGCTTTCCCCCCTTCCCCTTAAAATCTTGCTAGTGACTCCCTTTTGGCCAATAAAATACTGGTTCCCTCTTCTGCATTTAGCTAAGGGTTATCACTACAAGTTACCTCACTGAATGGACCTGCTTACTTAGGACAAGGGGTCATTGATTCACCCACATTTGCCTACTGTACAGCTGACCTTTTGATCCCTTTCAGGCACCTATTCTTTAAGGACATGCTAAGGGGTTTGCAAGAGGCCAGGAAACCCATTACTAGAAAATCTTATATTTCTATGTGGAGAAGATTTTCCATTTGGTGCCAAAAAAGGAACGTGGATCCCTTTGGTGGACATTCCTCTAGTACTTTCTTAACTGTGTGAGTTGCTCAACAGTGGTCTTTCTTACTCTCAGTTAAAAGTCCATTGTTCTGCCTTGTCTGCCTGTTTGCCTTTGACTCCTCCCTTAGCATCCAGGTTAGAAGTTATGCTTTTGCTAAAAGGTGACCTACATTTAAGATTCCCCCAGGAAACCAGTTCTTCCTCCTTAGAATCTCACATATGTGTTGAAAAAACTTACCCAGGCCCCTTTTGAACCAGCAGTGTCTGTCTCCCTAAAGTTTTGCACATGGAAAACCATGCTTCTTGTAGCGTTAACCTCTGCTAGAAGGGTTTCTGAAATTCAGGCATTGATGGCATCACCCCCCCCCCCCCCGCCCTTTCTGGTCTTCCATAAGGACCGAGTATCTTTGAGAACTAACCCTACCTTCATGCCAGAAGTGGTGAAT
Source organism: Protopterus annectens (assembly GCF_019279795.1). Taxonomy (NCBI): domain Eukaryota; kingdom Metazoa; phylum Chordata; order Ceratodontiformes; family Protopteridae; genus Protopterus; species Protopterus annectens. The sequence continues at coordinate 1,808,264,868 of NC_056741.1, forward strand.
GAATTGTCTCTTAATCAGTCCATCCACTTGCCTACCTTCTTCCCTTCACCTCAGTCCTCTAGTGAGAGGATTTTACATACCTTAGATGTGCATAGACAACTCAGATTTTACCTTGACAAGAACGTGTGTGTCAGAAGGTCTGATCAACTTTTTGTATCATTTCATCACAAGGCTCTGGGTTTGCCTGTGCCCAAACTATTTCCACACAGATCTCTAAGACTGTTGTGTTTTGCTATGAAATCCATGGAAAGTCCTTCTCAGCATCTGCCAAGGCCCATTCCACTAGGTCAGTTGCATCCTCAGGGGCCTTCTTCAAGGGTCTAGATGCTCATTCCATCTTGGAAGATGCCACCTGGTCTTCTGTTCACACCTTTACAAAACATTACAAACTGAGACTGTCTCTAGATCCAGGGCAGGATTTGCTGGGGCAATTCTGCATGGATTGTTGGAAAATGCTTCCTCTTAGTTGCCCCTTCTCTTTCCTCCTCCTGGGGTCCTCTTTCAGCTTTTTCACTCTCCCATATGTAAATAATACTGTAATATTGAATAGAAGGACATAGAATAGTTGTGTAAAATCTTACCATAACCATAGATGTCCTTCTCATCTATGTTGCAGTATTCTATCCCTCCCACCTTCCCCCTATACCTTGCTCTTTCCTAGGATGATCTTCCTAGGCTCCTTTTTGGATTTCCTTCCTCATGGGGCTTTCTTATTGTGCGGATGTCCTTTTTATGTCGGACGTTGTCTGTGCCTGCTTGCGATGTCCCACTTACAGGCAGTGGCTCTAAGCTTTTGTATGCAGGCCGAATGTTTGGTCGTTGGGCAGAAGAGAAGGACATCTATGGTTATGGTAAGATTTTACATAATTATTCATTTTCCAAGACATATACCATCCTTCTGTTTGAAAATTTCAAAATTATCTTGCCTGCAAAAAAAGTTTTTGCATGAAATTAAGTTATGTCTGGCAACTTTGTCCTAAGAAGCACAGTAGATATGACCAGACCTCATTTTATCATACTCTCTTATTAAGGATTCTTTCTAAACCTAGTGGTTTTAAGGATAATAATTATTCTGTATTTATTCTTTATTGACTTTTCTTTAACCTGTAAGAGTACACAAAGATAACAATACTCAACCAAATCTTAACCTGATGTCTTTTACATCAGTTCCTTAATGTATAGGTTTTGGATTCAACCTCAGATCTGGCTTCAGCTACTTTTAAGCTTTGGATCCAATGCTCAGGCTCCTCCACCTAACTATAATCCCTGTGTAGATATTGAGCTACCTCAGATCTCATTTGCCGCCATAAGCATTTTGATGGATCTTTGTGCTCAGGAGTGATTTTTCAAGAAAGATATTTCATCTAGGTAAGTACACTTCTTTGGCTAATTTTTGTACCCTCTCTCTAGCACTTACACTTGTTGTTCTCTACCTTTTTTCTCTCTCATATCAAACAAAAAAGTAAAGTAGTTCTATATATTTTATGTAGTTTAATTTTCTTTTTATCTAGGAAAACTTATTACCATGCTGCCTTTTATCTTTCTCTCTGTATTGTCTTTAAGGATGGTAGATACGCCCTCCAGATTTAAAAAATGCATAGCTTGCTCCCATAAGCTGCCAAATTTGGACACACACAGTAAGTGTGTGCATTACCTGGAGTCTTCCCATTTAGAAATTACCTGTTTTATCTGCAAGACTTTTGGAGAACAAGTTATTGTAGAAAGGAGGAATAAGCTCATGGAATAAGCTAATGGGTCTATTTTGGCCTACTACAGGAGAGAAACCCTCTTCAGGATCAAGAAAGTCTGCAGCTACTGCTTCTTCCCCTTCTCTGTCTTTGTCTGATAAACCCATGGAGAAGTAAAAGGAGGCAGAAGAGAAAAAGACGTAGAGAGATCCAAATCAACAAAAAAGAGGTCTCTGGACCCAACACCCTTGTTGAGCCTGGCAAGTAAGATTGCTAGACCTTTGGAACCAATGATAATCATTGGATCTGTAACACTCCCTAGATTTTCTCCTGATCCTGTCTCCTGTAGGCTCTGTTCCCCAATTTTTCAAAACAGACCTCATTACCTCTCCAAGCCACCTTCATGAACTTCTAATCTGAGGTCAGCTAGGTCTTCTTTTAGCCTCAACATAGCTGATGTGAACAATTATTATGAGATTCCTTTAGACCTAAATCCAAGTGGTGGTACTCCCAGCTCCAACCACTGTCAAATCAGGAAGAACTACTACTTCAATGGCTCCCTCTCCAATCTGACCTCTTGGATCAGATCCCAGGGAAAACCTGCATTGTAGCTAAAGCTCCATATTTCCTCAACTCTGATGAGATCTCTGATGAAGTTGGCTCCAACCAGTCAGAGCCATTGGGGTCTTGGAGCTGAACCATCGGCATTGACTCAGAAAGGGTAGGATTGGATCTGAGGTTTTTGGATCCTTTCCTGCCTCAGTGGGCAGTGACATTTGATAGATCGTCTCCAGTGACAGACTCACATCCCAGCCTGAGCATCTTCAAAAGTTGAACCACCTTCAGGAGTTTTGGCTCCAACAACCCACAAAAGAGGTTGCCAGGAAACACATGTGTAAGAGGAGATGCTTGATTCCCCTGAGGAATCTCCTACGACTGACAGTGATCTTGATGAGTGAGAAGGTTGTCCAGATTCCCCTTTAAGGACATCTCATTTGGAGGGATTCTTGAACTTCTCAGACAGAAAGGGGCTTGGTTCTCCCAAGTGCCTTCTCCAGAGAAGTCAGTTTTTCTCAAGGCTTTTGGCCCTGGCCCATCTACTTCTGGGGTGATCCCCAAAGATGATGAGATGGTAGACCTGATATCCTCCTGGGTTTAGAAAGAACTGGATGGCACAGCCTATTCTCACAAAGCCCACACGTTTTTGATTACTCCCAAAAAATGTCCCCATTGAAACAAAGGTCCCAGAATAGATTCTGTGGAAGTGACAGTAGCCAGAAACAAGATGTTTGCAGAAGAAAGTTCCTCTGTCCATCCAACAAATGGGGAATCACACATATTGGATAGATTTGGGAAGCATGTCTATACCTCATCTACTTTTTTGACGATAGTGGTTAATTACTTGGCACACATCACTTGTTTCCAAAGGAATTTGACAAAGGAAATTGACAATTCTCTCCCAGGGACCTTGTTTGCAGATCAAAGAAAATCCATTAATTCACAGTTGCCCACCCTATAGATGCTGTTCATTGCCTCTATGCGTCTTATCTCTAATGCTACAGAGGGTGCATCTAGAACAGCAGACATACTCATTTCCATAAGAAGGCATGCACTGATGTTGCTATGCGATTTTGTGGATCATTTCAAGATGCTCTTTGTCAATGGGCCATATGATGGATCAACTTTTTTTCGTCTGAAAGTTAGAGACTATCTCAAGACATGAGAAGGATGGTAAATCCCTATCTGCCATAGGAATCAAATTCTCTACCCCTCAAAGGACTTTCTTCAGAAATCAGAAGAGAGGAAAAAGAATTTGGTTCCATAAATCACAAGGCTTTGCATATGATACTTTTGGAGAAAGAGCTCCATGAGGCAGAGGGGGAAACTGTTATAATGGATGAAACCAAAGGGGTAGTGGTGGACCACAAAAACAAAGACTTCAGGGGTCCTTTCTCAAAGAAGCCTTTCCAGTGCTCCTGAATAATTGTCTGTCACACTCTGGAGGAAGTTTTGGGGTGCTTATCCCTGCACCCAGCAACCTGGGCATCCATCACTTAAGACAAATGGGTGCAGAGGATCATAACCAGAGACCATTTCATTCACTTCTACACCCTTCCTTCGTGCCTGAAAAGAATTTCCAGTGTTCTTATCTTCACAAAGAGAAGAAGCCACTTCAGAAGTATGGAAGCGTCTAAGAAATCAAGTCATCCAGGAGGTCCCACCATACCAGACAGAATCTGGAATTTACACAAGATTCTTTTAGTGCCAAAGGAAAACTGGGACATAAGGCCATTTTTGGACCTAAGTCACTTGAACAAGTTTGTGAAGAAAACAAAACTCCAAATCGTCATGGTTCAGTCCATTCTTCCAGTACTGAGGATGAATGACAGGCTATATACAATAAATCTTAAGGATGCACACTACCACATAAAGATGGACAGATACTCCAGGAAGTACATTTACTTCTGGCTGGGACCCAGTCATTACCAGTTCAGAGCTCTGCCCTTTGGTCTCACCACCGCCTCTTTGGTGTTATAATTAAGTATATAGCAGTAGTGGCAGCTCATCTACGACTGCAGGGTTTCTGAGTATTCCTGTTGTGACATCCCTCTTTCTCTGGGCCAGTAATCAAGGAGCCTGAATCCTCACCATTAACACCAGTGAGGGATGTTCACTTGTAACAAAGATAGGTACACATAGTATTTCCAGATGCAGCTCTGTGCACCAAGCACAATTTCCCTTAAGTACACACAGGGAGCACACTCAGTCTGGGGTCTGGGTTTCCCCATGTCTCTCTCTCTCTGCAGGCCCCAGTAAGACTCCCCACTGGCACAGCTATAAAACTGAGTCCTCAGCCAAGTGTCCAGTGGCCAAGTTCTCCACCATTCTATAAAACAAGTGCTCTGTGTCCCTGCTCCAAGTAGCTGACACACACACACTCTCTTTGAAATCTGATTTTCACACACACACACACACACACACCTGGGAAAGGCTGGCACAGATTTGCTAGCTATGCCCCTCTATCCAGACTATAAAGTATTGTGTGTTTTATGTTACAGACTATAAAGTAGTTACTGCCACCAGGACACTCCAAAGCCAGCTACTCTTAAGGCTGTTACAAGGGTACCCAATTATACGGAGTAAAGTTAATATTAATACAAATGATAATGTTAACCAAACAGCAAGGCTTTCAGTAGTAGCCACAGTGTCACCAAGTAAATATAAGTGCTCTCAAAGGTTAAAATATTCTCTAAAAGACCAGCCACAATGAAAATTTTAAATATATTTAATAATATGCAATGTTTAACTAACACACTTCTCTCTCTCTCTCTTGCATGTTAAGTCATGGGAGGTATATTGTAGTCTGTTGTTTCCATGGCCGAGATATTTGGCCTGCATAAAATGCATTGCAGGAACAGATGACTATGTGTACTATCCAAAACAGTAATCATTTTATTAAATTCATATGTTTATTTGTACTTATAAAAAAATTGTACTTTAAAACACGCTTACAATATCTGGATTTTCCAAGTTAGATACAACCAATTTGTTTATTCATCATCATCATCCCCTTCCACTTTTTTTTCCATTTTTCTGCATGGGGTCAGGGTGTCGTGACAGCTGTCACCATCTGTCTTGATTCATTATCACTCTCCTATCTTTTTTTCAGTTGTGCCTGTCACAGGTCTTCTCTCATACAATCAGTCCAACTCTTTGCTAGATATCCTCATTCCTTCTTGTCTTCTTCCTGTTTGTCCCAAATCATCTTTACTAGATTGTCATCTGCTTTTCTTCACATATGCCTGAACCACTGTAATCTATTCTCTTTGACTTTCTCTGCAGTTGTAGCTACTTTGGCTTCTGCCCTAATATTCTCATTTCTTCATCTGTCCCATAGTGTTCATACTACCTCCCTTTTCAGTCACTTCATCTCCATTACCTCCAGCTTCCTCAATTGCTCTGCCTTTATTACCCAGGTTTCTAAACCATACAGTAGTACTAGCTGCACTACTGTTTTGTACACTTTACCTTTCACTTTCTTTGGCATGCTTCTGTCATTTACTATCCCTGCCACTCTGTGCCAGTTAGTTGTAGCCCCTCTTATTCTAGCTTTGACTTCCTCATTCAGACTTCCCTTTTCCTCAACCAGCCCTGCTAGATACTTGAAGCTGTTAACCTGTTCCACTATTTTTCTTCTATCTCAGATCTCAGCTTGTTTTGATTTCCCCCATTTGCTTCCATTACAGCCGTCTTATATGTATTCAGTTTCATCCCATGTGCTTTCATTTTTACATTTTATTCTCCTATCCCTTGCTGAAGTTCTTGATCAAAGTCTGCCTGCAATTACACTTCATCTGCATACAGTAAATTTGTTGATCTGTCTTCTCCATAATATTTGCTAGTGTAGTCCATCACCAGTATTAAAAGCAGTGGGCTCAGAGCTGAGATCTGATAAACACCCAATGGAAACCTTTCTGCGAGTCCAAACACTACTTGTACTTCAGTCATTAGGTCCTTGTACATAGCCTGCACTAATTCTACGAAAGTTTCTGAGACTTCAAACCACCACAGAACTGCCAAAATCAGCTTTCTTGTGACCCTGTCACATGCTTTTTCCTATTCTAGCAATGTCCACTTGGACTCTTTCCTTATCTCTCGCCTCTTTGCTGCTATCTGTCTCACTGCAAACATTGAGACTGTTTTGCTGCATCCTGGTCTGAATCCAAACCTCTCATCTCCCATCTTACTTTGTACTACTCTGCATATTTGCTTATCAGTCACCCTCTTCAGAACTTTCATGTAGTGTGAGAGAAGTTTGATACCTCTATACTACCTGAAGTTGCGACTGTGTCCTTTGTTCTTGAACACAGGCACTAGTATGCTTATTCTCCATTCATGTGGGATAAGCCTTTCTCTCCATATAGATGAGTAATTTCTCGCCTATTTCACCATGCATATTTATCATATCTGCTGTGACCTTATCTGAGACTGATGCTTTCCCTGACTTGATTTCCTTAGTGCTGTTCTTATTTTGTCTTCGGTGGGCTTCTCCTCTTCTCTCACTGTATGGTGTCTGGGGCAGTAGAGCTTTTGTGGGCTTTTTCATTCAGAAGTTGCTGAAAGTACTCCTTCTATTTGCCTTTGATTTCCTGTGGACTGGTGAGCAGGTTGTTGTCATCATCCATAGTTATGGGTGTTTGACTATCTTCTTTACCTTTCTGTCTTTGTCTTGCAGCTGATAGAGTTTCTATGTGTCATCTATTGAGTCACTTTCTAGAAGCTGGTAGAGTGCCTCTAATGGCTTGTTCTTTGACCACTGCTTGTAGCTCATTTTGTGTCATCCAATTGTTTAGGCTGTGGCCCAGTTGCTTCACTATGGATGATTTTGCAGTCATCGATTCAACCACAGTGCACCTTCATTACTCTGAGGAGGCCTACCTGAGTTGCTTGTTGGTCACTCTTGCACATTTTCTTGTGACTGTCTCTCTTGTGACTATTTTTCCACTATCAAGCTTAGACAGAAGTCTAGAATGACCACTCTTCTTTTATTCCTGTTGCCCTTACCCATGTGGACTCAGGCATTCCTCATATCCTGTTCTGTCTTGATATATGTATTCAGGTCACCCATTATCAGCGCCAGTTCATGTTTGTCCTACTTTATCTTGTAGATCTTATGTTGTCCTTTTCATTCTTCTTCACTATTGGGTTATGGATCTGACCCTCGGATCTGACTCTGCTTCATTTTTCAGACTTGGATCCTAGTCTTGGGCTTCTCCCTCTACCCATAATGCCCTACACTCTCTGTAGCATCCTCACATCTCGTTTGCCACCTAGCTGGTACAATGCAGATTCTTGGTCTCATGTGAGAACTTCTCTGGGGTTTCAATAAGTCAAAGTTTCTTTTTATTTTCTTTCTTATAACTCTGTTAGAATATTTTTCATAGCCTTCTCCTCCTCTCAAATCAGTTTTTGCAGGCATTAGGGACTTTTTTTTGTCTTACACTTCCTTCCTGCTTCTTTTCCAAAGTGGTTGGCACTTCTACCTTCTGTTTGCTGTTTTTCTGCTTTTGTATTAAAATAAAATAATAACCATCTTTCTGCTTTTGTTAGTGACACTGTTTTATTGCTATCTTCACAGCTGTTGTGGTGTGCACTTTTATTGTGTGTAGGTGCTTTTATTGTTGATCTTGCTCAGCCATATCTGATCACCTGGGTTTAAGCACTGCCTGGAATGTGAGTATAAAAATCCCTGATTCAAATGCACACAGTAAGTGTGTTTATTGCTTAAGTCAAGACCACCTGCAATTGGATTGTGCTATTTGTAAGAGATTTAACCGCTGGGCCATTCCTGATCACAGGAATAAACTTATCTTAAAAGGACTGTTACCTGCTTTTTCATCTTCATCAGGGGCTCAAACCCCCTCAGTGAGTCACTCTGGGTCATCAAAGCCAAGAAAATGCTCTTATAAAACCTCAAAGGATTTCTCAGACCCTCCTGCAAACTCAGCACCTCAGTTCCAGTCTTGTCAGATCCAGACCCATTTCTGTCCCTCAGATCCAAGGTGCTCCTCAGATCTGACAGGTACCATTACTGTGGCTACCTCTCCTAGGCTATCCTCTTCTACCAGAAAAAAGGAAGGCAGGATCAAGCAAACACTGGTTAACAGCAAAAAAAGCAAAATCCAAAAGGAATTATTATTCATTGCACTGAAGAAGCGTTATTCTAACCTGAAAGCTGTGTGTGTTTTTACCTTTGCCATCCTCCTGCAAACCAGAGTTTTCCATCAGGGCAGTTTCCCCAACACTACCCTTGAAGCTTTTACAAACTCTGTCCAGTCATTCCAGGCCTGCATCAGTTGCTTCCTCTAGGTCCTCCAGGAGCCTGTCTGATGTTGATTTGGACAGGGTGATGCGGAGGTCCATTAAAGCTCAAATCCAGACGAGGGTGCTATCAGCTCCATCCTGAGTCAGATCCGTGAGTGTCCCTGCTACTCTGATTCAGTCTCCTTCTCAGATCTGACCAGCAGTTTTGGAGTTCCAGGATCCTAGGTACCCAAGAGAGTCTGCAATGGATCTGAGAAAGCTTCCTTTCTCGACCCCAGTGGCTACCCTGACCAGCTCTGATCTGATTTCATTAGATCAGAGTGGGTTTTAGATCCATGATGTTGGCATCAGATCCAAGTGGAGGGGTTCAGTTCCAGCCTTCTCGGACCTGTCCCTTCCTCTTGGCACTTTGGCCCTCAACAGCTCTGGTCTGAATCTGTCTGGAGACCATGGATCAGTTATTGTACCCGTCCATGCTTCCTCGATGGTTTCAGCTTCAAGGGAGATGGGGGCAGTTTCTCTGTGTCTGTCGGCTTTCCAGTTTGTGGAAAGGGCTTTCTCTGTTCACAGAGAACTGACCTCTTTTACTTCCATTCCTCACCTTCATTCTTCACTGGATCTGACTACTGAGCCCATTGTCTCTGGCCAAGGTCAGCCTGCCTCGAGAAGCCTCCAAGTTCTTCCCCACTGAGGAAGGCTCCGTTTATTCTGATACCTCCTCTGAACACCCCACAGAGGAGGTTCCTCAGAAGAAAATGTGCAAAATTAGGCACACTGACTACACGATGGAGTCATTCACAGAAGACATAGACATTGATGAGGGAGAAAGATCCCCACAGTCACCACCAGGATATTCTTAGGCAGAAAGGTGGTTGGTTGGACCAACCTCCTCCATCTGAAGAGTCTGTGTTCTTGGAGAATTTCAGGGCAAGACAATCTATGACTTGGGAGACTCCCCCCAAGTAGACAAACTCATTGACATAGTTTCCTGCTGGGCTTGGAAAGAGCTGGACACTATCGAGCCAATCCCAAAATGCCCTCACAAATTTCTTGTTCCCCCAAGGACAAGTTTCATTGGTCTAAAGGTGTTCCTGTTGATGCCATGGTTGTGGTAGCAGCCACCAAGTAGGAGTTAGCCAAACAGAGCTTCTCTGTCCATCTGCCAAACAGGGAGTCTCAAGTGAGAGATGGGTTTGGTAAGCACATTCACACCTCAGCTACATTTGCACTAAGATCATTAAATTACTTGGCACATTTCACTTGATTGCAGAGAGATTTGGTCAAGGAGCTATCCAACTCTCTTGCAGAGACCATGTCGGATGAGGACTTCAAGAAAGTATCCCTCCAACTGGCTACTCTTGCTTCCATGACTAACTCTTCCATTAGGCTCATCTCCCATTCATCAGAGGGCACCACAGTGGCAGCCAACTCAGGTATTGCCATCAGAAGACAAGCCTGGATGAGGCTTTGTGACTTTGAGGAACCTTTCAAGGCGTCCTTTGTCAGTGCACCTTTTGATGGCTCCTCCTTGTTTGGGCCATCCATCAAAGAGACTTCTTACCACACCGAGCAGGAAGGAAAGACCCTGTCTGCCATTGGGATCAAGTTTTCTACTCATCAGCGCATCTTTTCCAGAAATCAGCAAGGTGCTAAGAAGACTTGATTTCGAAAGTCTCAGTGGTCTTTTTAGGATCAATGCAGAGATTCTTCCTTCAGAGGCAGAGGAACAGGTTTCAGTGGTAGATGCTGCCCCTGAGGCAGAGGGGGTCCACAGATTCAGGGCTTCAGAGACCCTTTCTCTGACAAGCCCTATCAGTGCTCCTGAAGCACTGTCCAGCTGTCCATCTCTGGAGGCAGTCGGGGGTCATTGTGTCCTGCACCTAGACACCTGAACCAATCTGAAAACAAATGCCTGGGTGATAAGCATAATATCCAGAAGTTATTAAATTCCCTTTCTTCCTTCCACCTCCTGTGAAACAAAAGAAACTCTCCAACATACCACCCAGTTAGAGAGAGCATGCATTACTGTAAATTCAAATATTGCTGCAAAAATTAGTCATCCAAGAGGTCCCAACTGAACAAAGAGGATTTAGAACTTACTCCCGCATCTTCTTAGTGCCAAAGAAAAGGGGAGGGGGGGGGCTAAGATCCCTTCTAGGTCTGAGCAATCTAAATCAATATGTAAAGACATCAAAGTTCGGGATGGTTACAGTTCAGTCCATTCTACCACTGTTGTGCAAAGATGATTGAATGTGTGCAATAGACCTTCAGGATGCGTACTATCACATCAAAATAGACAGACACTCCAGAAGATATTTGTGCTTCACGCTGGGAGCCAGTCATTACCAATTCAGAGCTCTGACCTTTGGACTCACCACAGCTCACAAGGTGTTTACCAAATGCATGGCAGTAGTGGCAGCTCACCTGAGACTGAAAGGATTCCAGGTATTTCCATATTTGCACGACTGACTTCCAACTGCCCAACCCAGCCTAAACTACTTCTGGCCAGGGCTATATTTGTTCCAGATTTTCAGCTCCCTGGGCATTACTATAAATCTTACCAAACTGAACCTTTCCCTTGTTCAGAGATTGGAATTCATTGGTGCATTTCTGGATACAATGCAGCAGATAGCTTCTTTGTCTCCTCATTGCATAACGTCTTTGAGAAACCAAATGTGAGACATAATTTATTTACTGTATCCATCAGCAAAACTGATACTTCAAATTCTTGGCTCTCTGTTGGCTGCCATCTTCCTAGTGCCCTTAGCAATGTTCTTTATGTGAGGCCTCCAGTGGACCATGGCTGTAAAGTGGTCTGTTCTTTACCAGCAATTATCTGTCCCCATCAAGTTAACTCAGATTTGAAGAAGACATCTTCAATGGTGGCTTCATTGAGATGACCTGCTCTTGTGCAGGCCATTCCTTCTTCCAGCCCCTACAGCCACAGTGAGCATGGATGCTTTCCAACTAGAGTGAGGAGGGAGGCATTTTGAGGGTCTTCCTTGGAGACCAGACTGCATATCAACATCCTAGAGATAAGAGCAGTTCTTCTAATGTTGCAAGCCTTTCAGGACAGCCTTCCCTTTGGGACAATTACAGTACACACCAACAACATGTCCATAGTCCGGTTTATCAACAAGCAAGGCGAAACCCGTTCTTACCCATTAAGCAGAGTGTACATGAGAGTCTGGGAATAAGTGATATCTTCAGACTGCTTTCTAGTTGCAATACATATACCAGGGAAAACCAGTAATCGAGCAAACTCAGCAGGTCCATTTTGACCCCTCACAAGTGGTCCCTCAATAAGTCAGTGGCAAATCTGATTTTTGGCCATTGGGGGCAACCTTGCTGTGACCTCTTCACTTCTCACCAAAACAAGAAGTGCAGCAAGTACTTCATTCTAATTCCCCCTCTGGGGGAGTCCACAAGGGAATCCCTAGTTCACTATTGGCCCTCCAGTCTCCTTTATGCCTATTCCCCTTTGTCATTGATCCTGAGGTTTCAGTAAAAAGTCAGGCTGAAAAGTTCAGTAATCTTCATTGCTACCCACTGGGCTTATCAAGTATGATCCCCCTTTCCCTGGTCTCATCTGAAATATCCCCTATGGATTTTGGAGCCCAGACAGGACCTCATCTCTCATCCATCAGGGATCCAACATCCCAGTCTACTTACCCTCAAACTGACCGCTTGGCTTCTCCAATTACAGTAATTCTACAAAGGTCCAGGCTTGCTTCCCCTGTTTGAGACATAGTTTTAGCTTCCCAGAAAAGCTACTACTAAAAAGTGTTCCAAAGCAAATGGAAAAGATTTGCCATTTGGGCTTGCAAAGAGAATATTGATTTTTTTCAGCCCCAATTTCAGCCATCCTTCTCTTTTTTACTTTTCTTCTTCAAGGAAGGGGCTAGTTTTTCCAATATAAAACTTCATCTAGCAGCCATTTCCAGTTTTCATGCTGGAGATGTTTCTGCCTCCATTGTTACATTTAAATTATATAAGGCTTTCATGAAAGAGATTTTTCTGCTTAGACTCTGATAAAAGATCCTACTCTGCTGTTATTCTTCATGGACTAACTCAAAAACCCTTTGAACCAGCGAATGATTGTGAAATGAAATTCCTTTCTTGGAAAACCATCTTTTTGGTAGCTATTACATCAGCAAGAATTTCTGAACTTTAGGCCTTATCATCGAAACTGCCTTACATCATTTTTCATAAGGATATAATATCTCTCTGTATCAGTCCATCTTTTATGCCTAAGGTAACGACAGAGACTAATATTAACTAGACTATGCAGTTGCCAATCTTCTTTCCAAAATTTTCTAACAAGGGTGAATATATTTTGCATCTGCTTGATGTTTGTTCATAGACAACTGCAGTTCTACTTTCATAGAACAAAACAGTGCAGAAAGTCTGACCGACTATTTGGTTCTTTCTCACCAAACTATCTAGGTGAAGCATTCTCCAAAGTTATATTGGCTAAATGGATTAATGACTGTATTTCACTAATTTATTCCAAGAATGGGTTGAATTTGCCTTGTCCTCCTAAAGCCCATTCAACTAGATCTATGGCTATATCATCAGTTTTCTCCACCAGGGAGTTGATTGATGATATTTGTGCTACAGCCACTTGATCAAAGACTCACACCTTTATTACACACTATAAATTGGACATTGTCTTCAGAAGTAGAGCTTTTTTTGGTTTGACAGTATTCTGGCATATCCTTCCTTGAGGCTACCCAGTAGTAACATAGCTGGGGTCTCTGACCCAATAATGAGGAAGAATGAAAAGGACAGCCTCAGATTTAGAAGTTATATACTTAACATAATTTGACATCTGTATTGTCCATTTTCATTCTTCCTTAACCTTCCCTTGCAGCCTTCCCCCAACCTGCTGGCTCCTAGAGGACTAATTGGCTATATAGGAACTTTTATGCGTCTGGTCTGAGCCTCTGATTTCTTTCTGTCTATACTGTTTTTCTTTACATGGTAAACAATAAATCAGCAGACTCTGTCTGAGGAAGCTACAGAGAGTGTAGGGCATTATGGGTAGAGGGAGGAGCTTGAGAGTAAGATCCAAGTCTGAAAAATGTGGCCAAGTTGCATCTGAGGGTCAACAGTGCTTTGACATATCCTTCCTTGAGGCCATCCGAGAGTAACATAGCTTGTGATTCTGACCCAACAGGGAGGAAGTATGAAAATGGACAACACAGATGCCAAGTTATGGTAAGTACATAACTTCAAGTCCTGTAACTGCTGTCTTAATCCACTCTTTTCTTCTCTATCATAACCCTGCTGTGAAGCATAGGCTGAGTTTATGAATGGTGCCCTATCCTTACATTGGAGTCTGATTGCGATGAGCGTATCACTAATTCTGATGACATCCATCACTATCTTCTGAAACATCTCCCTCATTACAATTCTGACACCATTTCTACTCTGTCCTCCTCCTGAGTAGTAGACTTTTGATCCCAAGCCAAGTGGCTTCCATCATATCTCTTGGATACATAGGTTGTCTAGTCTTTTCCTTACCTTCACATCATCCACCTTCAAGCTGCATCCTGTTAGTGAACCTACATTGAGTGTAGTGATCCTTAGTTCATGTTTTCATTCAATGTGCTATCTCTGCTAACCCAGGATTGGCAACTAGACACTGGCTGGCCAGTAGCTTTTTAACCCTGGGTTTATGGTAAGCATATACTGGCCAGTAAGGATACATACACTACTCCTTCTGTTTGCATGGGACCATGGTATTGGCCAGGTTCTTAGCCCACTTATTCAACACTATCAAATCATCCAGAACCAATTTTTATACCATTGAGTGGCAGGCCATAGTAGCTCATAATAGCTGACTCTTTACAACACCTTTATATGCGTATCTAGGATGCATACTACTGTTATGAATGTATCTAATAGTTTGAACATTCTTTCTATGTATGGAAGTATGTAGCATATCACCATCTTTAAATAAGGTAACATCAAGAAAATGTATCTCTTTGTCTGAATAGATCAAATCAAAGAAAGTCAGTAGTGTCATGTAGTTCATTAAAAAACATAAAAAGTCATCCTGAGCAAGTAACTGATCCCACACGACTGTGCTACATCCAATACAAATGCTAGTAGTATCCAAAAAAAAAAACAAAATCCAAAAGGCAAGTAAAATTATTTATTAACATAAAACATGAAAGGTTGAGTTTCTTACAGGTTGAGATGAAAGCCCTTAACCTTTCATATGTTTTATTAATTTATTATGTTTTAATGCTAGTCAAATCAACACCACTGATCAAGGTTTTAGATCAGAGGTTGAATATATGGTTAATGATTTTGTTTCTAGAGGATATGATAGATCTTTAATAGATAGTGTACAATATGTACACTCTGAATGTAAGAGGTCAGCTTGCCCTTACCTTTTAAATAATTGTATTTAGATGAAAGGAGGAATGAGAAGAAATATAACCTTGGTTATATGATGAGGTTTAATAGATATACACGACAGATAGAAGGCATTATAGAGAGGAATTGGGTTATTTTACAGTCTGATAATGAGATCAAGAAAATAATAGGAGAAAAAAGGCAGTTTGTATATAAAAAAGAAAAAAATCTTAAACGACTTCTATTTTATAAAGATATGCATTCTAAGGTACAAAGGGTACAAGTTTCCAAGAGAAATAATGCCCCATGCTATAATTGCATCTGTTATAAATATATTAATAGTGATATAGAGTTTGAACATCCAGTCTTAAAAAAGAGATTTATATTTAGAAGTTTTGCTACATGTACCACTGAGAATGTCATCTATCTTGTGAACTGTGTGAAATGTACCTGTTTTTATATAGGTAAGACAAACTGTAAGTTTAAAGAAAGGATAGCTTCACATCTCTCAGAAATATGTAGAGGGGTAGAGATTAATGTCCTATGTAAGCATATTTTGGATAATGGGAATGACCATGTGTTCAAATTCAGAGTGTTGCAAAGGTTGTATTTAGGTAAAAGAGGGGGTGACATCATAAATAAAACTGAACTTGGTGAGTACAAATGGATACATTTTTTAGAGCTGATATGCCACTGAGGCTCAAGTAAAATAAATAGCATTAAACCTGTACTGAAGATGAGATATTGCGTTTGTGTTTGATTTCTAATTAGTGGTTTACTCTGATTGGCTGTCTGGAACTATTTAAAGACTGAATTGTGTGGGGTTTTATTGTATTGAGAAAGAGTTTTATGCACGAAAGCTGTACACATTTTGTTTTATTCAGCAATAAATTATTATATGGATGTTCATGCTTTGGTTTACTTGAATTTTTGAATTTTGTTGCTACTCTGAGGCAAGTTTAGCTGTTTACCCTAGTTTGTTGTTGTGTATTTTATTATTACTATATGCTGGCATACATAATTTCCTAAGTTTCTCACTTATATTATATTCTTTTATTATTACCCAAAAGATTTCATGTTTAATTGTGTCAAATTATTTATTAAGGTCTCCTATCATGATTTTTACTTCTTTTCTCTTCATAATATCATCCACAATTTCTCTATCATTAATAATCCTTCCCCTTTATACTATATATGCTATCTTCCATAATAGTTTCAAATCTCTTTTGTATTATTTTCATAATGATTTATAATCATCATTATTCAGTATTATTGGTCTCCAGTTTTTTAATTGTCTTTTATCTTCCTTCTTCCATAAGAATTTAAGTATTCCACTACATAATTCATTATACGTATACATAAAATATATAGATGTGTAATACTCATGAATGATATAAAGCAGGGTAGTTAATTAATGGGATTCATCTGATGAAGTCTTGGTAGATGAAAATGTATGGTATTTGGAGCGTTAATGTCCTTTGTTTGTTATTAAAAAGGATTATACCAGCTGTCTGTTCTGCTCGAGTGGTTTTTCATTCAGCCTTCTTGTGTGTTATACTTAAAATCTTCTTTTAACCATTCATTCAAAATCTTTAAAAATATTTTTTGCCATACACTTACATTTTTATACATTTCATATCCTGTTCCATCTGGGCTTGCAGCCAAATTTATACTTACTTTATACTTACTATACAAACCTCAAGTAAACACATGTAAAGCCATAAATATCATCTGTGTTTATCTTCCCCCAGGAAATAACATTAATACACTTGAGTATATCCTTAACTGGCTTTCTATTAATCTCCCACAAGAAACCATAGTCATTGGGAACTTTAATATAGATTGGAATTCCTGTACTAGTACAAACCCCACCACCCATATTAATCTATATGGCTTCTCACAACTTATAAACTGCCCTACCAGAACTAATAGACTCTATAACAAAGAAAGTACCTTGGATTGGATACTTACTAATACTCCTCATCAAACCTACATAACAGGAACCCTTCCAGATGACCTAAGTGACCATTCACTAACTTATATTATCAGACATAAAACCAACATACTATTCCCTAACACTTTCAGAACAATACGCTCAAAAAAGCAATTTAACCCAGAACTTTTCAAAACAGAACTGAAACAATGTAATTGGTCACCATTAAAATCTATCCCTCTAAATGAAGCAGTTGAATACTTCAATTCCACATTCTTAACCATCCTTGACCACCATGCACCAACTCGCTCTATAAGAACCAAAGCTGAACCACCCCTTGGCTCACTAACAATACTAAACAAAAAATCCTTCTCCGAAACAAATCCTGGGCAAAATGGCGTACTACTAAGAATCTGACAGACCGCCAAACCTTTAGAGAACATAGAAGCACTACAAAAAAAGCCATCCTGCTAGACAAAAAGAACTTTTATCTCCAATTACAGCAAACCTCTCACAAGGAACCCAGTAATTTTGGACTAGTATTAACAATCTTCTTTTCCCAGACCAATCAATCACACCCAACCCACAAGGCTCAAACCCTGAGAATCCCACACAAACAGCTAATGCCTTTAACTCTTTCTTCACAGACGCCATCCAAACTCTTAGCTAGCCACCTGTCTCCTGATACCACTAATCTGCCCACTTCTTCTACAAACCCACCCCCTTTATTTCACTTACAACCAGTGTCTACTTCCTTTATTTCCTCCCTTCTCCAAAAGTTAAAACCTACCACCCCCTGAGCTGATAAACTCCCAGCAGAATTCCAAAAAGGAGCTAAAGCCATTGCCTATCCCATTTCCATTCTGATAAATAGATCCATAAGTGAAGGAACTGTCCCATCTATCTGGAAAATTTCTCATATCATCCCACTACATAAAGGGGGGAACTCCAATGACTTTTCTAACTTTCGCCCCATAGCTTTACTATCCCCTATTGCAAAAATTATGGAAAAGTGCATCCATAAACAACTTCTTAACCACCTTCTCCAGTACAACCTACTTGCCAACTGTCAACATGGTTTCAGACCTTTCCACAGTACCACCACTGCCCTGCTATCATTCACAAACAGCATCAACAATAACTGCAACAAATATTTTCTCTCATCTGCAGTCTTCATTGACTTATCTATGGTTAATCACCAGCTATTTCTTCACACACTGAAATCTCTTTCACTTGATCCTCTATCTATGAACTGGTTTACATCTTACCTTGAAAACTGTCAGCAGGCTGTACTCTGGCAAAATAAACTATCTAATCACCTTTCTAACTCCCTCGGGGTCCCACAGGGCTTCATATTAGGCCCACTCCTATTTTCCATTTATATTAATGACCTGCAATCAGCTATTCCATACTCCACCTGCATTCAACATGCAGATGACTCTACCATAATCTGCTCAGCCACTTCTCAAACTGAACTTCAGACTCTTACCCAAAAAGCTTTCAACACTGTAGAACAATGATTCTCACACTGCTGCCTCCTCCTAAACCCCAAGAAAACTAAACTGCTATTCTTCACACCAGCCCAAAAGTCCACCTCTTTACATTTCAATCTCACTTCTAACAACGGTACTCTTATCTCTCCTGACCCAACCACTAAACTGTTAGGAATACCAATAGACAACAATCTTAACTTTGATACTCACATAAACACCACAATAAAATTAGTTAACAAAAAACTAGGATCCCTTTACAGAATTAAACCCTATCTTACACCAGTAGCTAGGACCGCTATAGCCAGAGCTCACCTAATCTCCACTCTCCTCTATGCCTCTCCTATATACACCAATCTCTCTAAAAACAACCTCAATAAACTAGCAACATCCTATAATAATATTGCTAGATTTGCTATAGGCTCTCCTTTTAGAACTCATCACTGTTTAAATCTAAGACATCTAAACTGGCTAGAATTTCTTAACCAGCTCCAATTTCACCAGCTCACAATAGTTCACAAGACCCTGTATCAACCTAGCAACACCCCAATACTCTATAGCCTAATTACACCTTATAATAATCTCAAATATCTATGCTCCTCAAACAAACTGCTGATCAATACTACTAAACCCAACAACTCAGCAGGTGACTCCTTGTTCTCTAACTCTGTTGGAAAAATATGGAATAAACTACCCTCTGAAATCACATGTCAGACCTCTCTCTCACTTTTTAAAAGGAATCTAAAACTATATCTCAATAAACACTGGCTATGCTCCTGTACTAACCCTGACTAATTATTTTCCTATTCACTAAATCTTACCCTACATCCTTTATTATCTTCCCTTTATGTATCAATAAACAATATTATTGCATACAACATATATGTATATATGTATATTGCACCTTCTCACAAAAACTCTGAGTATTCTAATTTGTACTACTTGTGTGAAAAAAAAATTTGCTTTTATGTAACAATTGCTGTTTTTTATAATATCTGTCATAACTTCTGTATTAACTTTCTATTAACTTTGTATGATTTCTTGGAGCTTTTCTCCCGGGGCCTCTACTGAAAATAGACATATATCCAGCTAGACTAGCCCAGTCAACAAATGTAAAATAAAAAAATAAATTAAATAAATAAATAAATAAACTTGTCTTAATACTTTATCTAACTCATTTAAAGAAATCTCCTTTTCCAACTCTTTATTCTCTTTTTATGTTACCTTTTTACTTTCCAGTTTTTTTTCACTACATTTTTTCTTGAAACATTTCTTGTACATATAGTATCTATTCGTAATATTTTCCTGAGTTCTTTCTATTTCTCATTTTACATTTTTATTTCTCTCATTACACTACCATCTTCCTTTACTAAACTTCTTAAGTAACTTGAGAATTCTTCTATTTTTCTTTGTAAAACATATATAATATATATATATATATATATATATATATATATATATATATATATATATATATATATAAAACAATGCTTGCATTTTTCTTTATTTCTTTCATATAATTCTCATTCTTTGTCAAAGTACTTTCTGCCATTATGTTCTAAATCTTCCAAAGCATTGTTTTTTTTGTATTTTTTTCTCTACTATTCTCGCATCATATTGCCACTGTAAAATTTTTTCCATAACTGTATTACTAATATTTCCTTCTTAATTCCATGCATTCTCATTTATCCTTTTTATTCCTTTGCTTATTTTTATATATTCATTGTTTTCCTGTATTTCTAGCCATATTGCAAGATGATCAAAAAATCCTGTTTCAACTACCTCCCCTTCTCCTGTAACTAAACTTTCTGATACTATAAAATAATATGTTTCAGTTCTCTACATACCTGTTTTGTAAGTCCATGACTTTTTTTGTCCCAAAGTTTTAACTAACCACATCTTATAACTTCTAACATTTTCTTAGGTTCATAGATTCATTGGTAGGTACTAGGCTATTGGCCCTAGGGCCTATATAAGCCTAGTCAAAAATGTATCCTGGCTTTCGCCACCCAAGAAAATTATTTTTCTGTGCCCCTGTCGAGCAGAGCCACAGAAGTGATCCCTGGGGTGAATTTCCTATTTCCCATCCAATCATCAAGATTTTTCTTGAAGGGTGCTAATGAGGAGCTCTGTTTGACATAGATTGTCATTTCCTTTTCTTACACTTGTCTCTTAGATCGCAAAGTCTCCCATTATTATAGTATTCATGTTTATCACTACATAGTCTAAAATCCAATGAAATAAGCTTTTCCTTTCATTATAGTTACTATAAGTATATAATGTTATAAATCTATATACTTGTTCTTTCCATTTTAAATTTACAATGGTTAATGTTCCTGTTTTTGCTGAAGTTGCATCTAACACCTTTACTATATTTCTACAGTATACAGCTGTTCCAAAGGATCTCTCATTTCTTAAATTTCATATTATCTTTCCTCCCCATAGTTTCACTGATTCTAATCGTTCTTCATTTGTTAAAAATGGTGTGTCTTCTAATATAATTATGTCTATATCATTTGTATTACACCACTCTAGGATTCCCATTCTTCTTACTATATTCTTAAGAGTATTCACATTTACAGAAATTACTCTATAATTTTCATTTTCCTTAGATTCATTGTTTCATGCATTCATGGTTAATTACTAGGCTAGCTTTCTTAATAGGCCATTCTATGCCTAATGTCCTTCCCCAAACTGGGAATCAAACACTATACCTTGGATCTGTGAGTCAAATACCTTAACTATTATACCAAGCCCCAGTCTTTAGCTGTATATGTCTTTTTTTCATCCATTTTCTTTTTTTTTTCTTTTGTACTTATCCCTTCACATTTTGTGTTTCTGTCTTTTACTTTTTCACCAGTAGATTTTTTTCCCTTTTGCTACCTCTCCATTTGTCTTCTTCATCACTTATTTCAGAACCTTCTTATATGTCTTTATTATTCTTTTCTCATCTATTTTTTTAAATTTCTACTACTACTAAAATGTCTTCTCTTTATTCATTTTATTATTTTTCTTTTCCTATGTCCTTACTCTTATTTTCATTTTTGCAATCCATCCATAAATGTCTAGTTTTGTTACATTTATAACATTTTAATTCACATTTTTTGCACCATGTCCCATTTCCCCACAAATATAGCATTTTCTTTTGTCACGCTTACTTATCAAAGGTTCTTCTTTTCCACAAAAAAAAAAAAAAACATGTTTTGGGTTGTCCCCAGTATTTTACAACACCCCTATTCCCCTCCACATTTATTGTGCTTGATATATGTATAATTGTTTTGTCTCTATTTTTAACATAATATTACAGCCCCATCCACCAGTCCAGAAACCCATTCTGTCATAAACTTTTGCAATGTCCAGTACTTCTTTATAAAAAACTTTCAAATGTCCTTTCAAAGTCTCTCTTACTTTTGTTCAAAAGTGTACATAAATCTTTTTATGTTTCCTTTTTAAATGCTTTTATCACATAAAGATTCCATGGGTTACTTGTCTTTCTTTTTTCATATTCTCCAAGAAAATTTTCCATTGAAAAACAGTCTCTAATATAATGTGACAAATTGTATCTTTGTTAATAAGAATGAATGCTCTTACCTCATTTGGTTTTACACCCAAAGAAGCTATTAAATTGTCCCACATGTTCAGACCTGTCCATTTCTTTGTCTTCTTTACTTTAAATCCTTACTGCATACTTCCCTTTTTCATTTTCTTCTGCTTTCTTTTCCACTACTTCAATTTTACCTTCTTTTACTTTCTCTGCATATGTTTTCCATCTCACCACTATTCTTCAGGATTGTCTCTGCATCTTCCTTTTGTATTTTTTTCATAATGTCCCCTCCCCCAGGAAACATCTCCTTCATTTTCACCACCAATGCACTATCATTTTTTTAAGTAAATCATTCCACAACTCTCCCAACTAGAGAATTGCAATTATTCATCCATCATTTGCTGACTCATCTCCACGAAACAGGTTTCTTTGAAACACTTCCTCAGAATTCTGCACACATTCTCCAGTCTTAATATTTACTTTATCCATCATTTCTTTCAGCACACTGTCATATCTTTCTCTGTCCATCTGCCTCCCTCTTTCTCTGGGCTGCCTCTGCACCTGGAACAGAAAGAGGAAGTTCTCCTCCAAAATGGGTCCCATTCACAACAGTGATGAGTAGGGGGAGTTCCCTGAAGCCCTAGCCAAATTTATCCCTAGTAGTATAAATAGCACCTTGGGTTTTGCCTGAAAATAGGCCATTATCCTAATGGGACTAGCCTGGTTAACAAAAATAAATAATTAAAACTACATCCCCTTCCATCCAACCCCTTCTGCAGACCTAGTTTTTATCCTGGAAAAAAACAATTTTTGATCAAAATTGCATCAGCCAGAAAAATGTCAGAACTGCATGCATTATCTGTTTCTCTGTACTTAGTTTTTCACAATAACAAAGTTACTTTGAGAAACCCAACCCATCCTTTTTCCCGACGGGAGCATCAGAGAGTAACATAAATCAACTAGTACATGGACCTGTAGTTTTCTCTAACCATTCCAGAAAAGCAGAGTACTTGTTACATATCTTAGATATTCATAGACAACGTGAACTGTACCACAACTGAATTAGAACATTCCAGAAAGATGTTTTATTTTTTCATTTGTCTCAAATAAAATAGGCAATAAAATATTTTAGCAAACATTATTCAGATTGTTTTCTGATTGTATCTCCTTTGTTTTTCTTCCAGAAATAAAATCTCACCATCTTAACCAAGAGATCATTCCATCAGATCTGTTTCAGTCTCCACTGCTTTTTTTAAGAAATCCATCTGTGGATGACATTTGTGTGGCAGCAGCATTGTCTACATTGCATACCTGTGCTAAACATTATAAGTTTGACGCCATATCTAGGTCTAGAGTTTCATTTGGACATACAGTTCTGAAAAATATCCTGTCATGATGCCACCCCAAGGTAATAGGCATGTTGGGATTTTGTCCCAACAGTAGGATCAGACAGACATAGAGGAAATAGGATATGGAAGTTATGTACTTACATAACACTGGATCCTTTTTATCCTAGTCTGTCTGATACATCCTTTCCTCCTACGCCATACCAAATTTGTCACCTCTTTCAAGGGCCCTGGAGATTGATATATAGTTCCTTTTCTTTCTGTCTTCAGTATAACAGCTAGTATGTAACTTATGCCATTCTGGTATGCAAATTTGATTTGAGGTTAGTGAGGACACAAAGAAATTAAGGGAGGAAAATCTTTAGGAGCTACAGTCTAGGAGCACTAGCAGATGGCTGGATCAGGACCGACAAGCAGCTCTATGCCAACAGTTGTATTGCTTGTTCTAGGATGAACATGATCTAACATTATGGTAAATACAGAAATTCTGGTTTTTGATGTTGATAAATCTAACATTGCTGTATTACATCAATCAAAAGCACTTTGCATTTAAGACCTTACTTTATCACAGAGTATTACACTTTGTCTTACAATAACAAGTTATAAATGACATGCCACAAAGATGTTTTACTAGAATTTCTAGTATCATTGACATATCAGACTTTGAGCTTTTTATAAGTAGATTATTGTATATAAGCTACTTCATCTCCTCATCTTTAATCTCCATAAGGAATGTTAGAACATTTTCTTAAATTGTGCTCTTATATTTTCATGTATCAATCTTCTACACAACTAACAATAGTAAACTGCCTTCCTTATCATAAGGTGATCTTAAAAAAGTAAATATTAGAGTGTTTAATATTTCTAGTGTGTAACATTTTTTCCAAGAGAGAGAAAAATAAAATTCAGTGATGTTATTTTAGCTGACGTTACTTATGTTGCTCTTCTTGCACTGCCTTTCAACTTGACTATGTGCAAAAAACTGTCTGTTTTACAATGGTAACAGCTGCTTACAAATTCATTCTTAACTGTAGCTGTCCAAGGAAGTTACTAAGAAGCATCAATAGATATACTGGCCATTTGTTTGATAAACATGAGGGGCTATTGGTTTGTGTTGAACAGTACATGAAGAATTGTCACTGTATTACAGATCAACTTGTAACTCTGTATCTGAAGTAGGAGATTCATTTGTCAGCAACCTGTGGGTTATGGATCCGATATCGGATCCGAACCGGCATGGTTTATCCAGCTATGGATCCGAGCTCCTAGCTCCTCCCCTCACCCATAATGCCCTGCTCTCCCTACATGACCTCAGATCTAGTTTGCCGCGTTCATGGTTGACAGCTGGATTTTTGAGCTCCTTCAGCTAAGTGCTATTTTAGTATTTTACTAAGGGTATTTTTGTCAAATAAATAGTTTTTTTGTGTGAAAGTTTTAGGTTTCTCACCCCTTTGAACTAATTTTTTGTTAAATTACTTATTTTTTTGTAATTCCCTCCCCTCGCTGGTAGCGTAGCTGTGTGCGTGTGGTTTCTTTGGGGCCTTTAGTGTGACTGGGTTGTTAACTTGTTAACTTGTTAGTTTTCTTTTTGTTTAAAAAAAAAAAAAAAAAAAAAAATGTCTGAGGCCCCAAAGGCGATATTTTCGAAATGCTCCAAGTGTGGCCATAAGCTGTCCCCTGCGGATGGCCACACTCGGTGCGTTCGATGCCTTGGGGTTGAACACGTCACTTCTGGATGTTCAATCTGTGCAGGGTTCAACCCCAGGGCATTGAAGGAGCGGAGGTCGAAGCTGGTCTTGGCGGGACTATTACCCCCAGACTCGGCTTTGGCCTCCGCCCCTTTGGTAGTTACCGCTCCTGCGGTACCTGCCCTACCTGCTCCCGCTCCTCCTCCTGGGATTCAAACTCCCTCTATGGGTTCGGAGGAGAGGGAAGCTAGGAAGAAGGACCGGAGAGAGAAGCACCACAAGTGGCGGGCCGAGACCTCCGTCTCGGCCCCGCCGGCTAAGCGGGCTTCTCCTCCGGCCTCTCTAGCTACTGGTTCTCCTCCTCCTCGGCTCCGGTCCCCAACCTTTTCACCGTGACCTGAGGAGGAGGAGACCCAACCTCCTTCGAGGCTATCGAGGCGGTACTCAAGGCCTACCTCGGTAGCCTCTTCGAGGTTGACCTATAGTCTCTCCGACGCCGATCTGGACCGGATGATGCGAAGGTTCATCCAGGCCAAGATGCAGATGGGAGTGCTCCTGCTCCCCCCCCCCTGCGGGGGAGCTCGACCCCCTTTTTCAAGCCCATGGCTCCTTCTCCGACCCGCTACCCGGGATCGGAGCGCTCAGAGCCAGGCAGCTTTGGAGCCAGGGGTGGGTCGGCTCCGATAGTACTGGGTACTTCGGATCCGACCCTGCCCTCGAGTGTGTCGGATCCGACCTCTCGGAGCCTTGGCCCGAGTTTCAGATCCGAGGGACTCAGTGTGCCTTCGGCGCCGTCCGTGTCGGAGCGCACTGGTCCCTCGGATCCGAGGGGCTCGGCGCCGGCTCCGATCCACTCCTCGGATCCGAGGGGGAGCCGACTGTCGGATCCTTTGGTCGAGGCCGGCTCCCCTTCGGCTTTTGATGTAGTGGAGAGGACTCTGTTGAGGGCTTCCGGACCCCCGGCACTTGCTTCGGCTCCATCCCGCACTCCATCTGCTCTGTGTCAGGCTTCCGTCACCCGGCCACTGGGACAGCCCATTTCAATGCCCCAAGCAGTTCCTTTGGAACAAGACACTGCTTGCGAGGGCTCCTCGGACAGTCCCCCCAAGGAGGCACCTCGCAAGCACACGTGTAAAAGGAGGCACATAGACTCCACCGAGTCTTTAACTGAAGACACGGACTTGGAGGAAGGGGAAGGCTCCCCAAGATCACCCCCCGAGGATGTCTCCTTTGGTGACATCATAGAAATGCTTCGTATAAGAGGTGGGTGGTCTGCCCCAAAGTCTTCCTTGGATGAGTCTGTGTTCTTTGAGGCATTTGAAGTGGGCCCGTCTACCTCTTGGGTGTCCCCTCCTGCCGACCTCCTGGTGGACCTTATTACCACCAGGGCATGGAAGGAACTGGACACTGTGGAGCCAATCCCCAAAAGGCCAGACAGGATTCTTAGCCCCCCCTGCTGACCATGCCCACTGGAGTAAGGGACCCCCAGTAGATGCCATGTTGACGGCAGCAGCCACTAAGAGGGAACTCGCCCAGGAGAGTCCTTCAGTTCATCCTCCGAGCAAGGAGTCTCGGATGATAGACCACTTGGGGAAGCGAATGTTTAGTTCAGCGACCTTCTCAGTGAGGGCGCTCAACTATCTGGCACATGTTATTAGGATGCAGCGCGATCTCATCAAAGAATACGCTGCATCCCCCCCAGAGTCCATGTCGGAGGAGGACAAGCTTTTGCACTCCACCCGTATGGCCACTCTTCGGTCCGTGACCAATACCTCTATGCGGTTGCTTTCCCATGCTACTGAGGGAGCCGCTAGAGCTGCAGGAGTAGGCCTAGTCACGAGACTCCAGGCCTGGCTCCGCCATTGCGATTTCACAGAGCCCTTCAAGGCGTCTTTTGCGAACGCCCCCTTTGATGGTTCTGCCCTTTTTGGCAAGACGGTTCGTGACACCTTGGTCCAGAGCGAGAAGGACGGGAAGACGCTGTCTGCCGTCGGAGTCCGCTTCTCTGTGCCCCAGAGGTCCTACTCTAGGAACCAAAAGGGCCAAAAGAAGATGTGGTTCCGGAAGTCGCAGCAATCCCAACCCGCTCCGGACAACCAGTCCTTCCGTGGCAGAGGAGGACAGGGCGGACACCGCCCCAGGGGCAGAGGGACTCCCAGGAATTTCGGGTCCAGAGAACCTTTCTCTGAACGACCCGCGCAGCAACCCTGAGGGGTTGCCCGACTGCTCCACTCTGGAGGGACGTGTTTCGGAGCACCTAGCGGCATGGGAGTCCATAACATCAGACCGCTGGGTCCTCCGCATTATATCCAGCGGATACAAAATCTCTTTTCTTCACGTCCCAAAGCCAAAATCCCTCCCCGACGTTCCACCCGATCAGAGGGAGGCCGCTTCAGCAGAAATTGGCTATCTGCTGAGGAAAAGAGCCATCCAGCCCATCCCCCCAGACCAGATCGGATCAGGGTTCTACTCCAGGTTCTTTTTAGTGCCAAAAAAGACGTGGAACCTAAGATCCATTTTAGACCTGTCCCCTATTAAACCTGGCAGTTCCCAAGGAGAAGTTCCGGATGGTCACTTTACAATCTATCCTCCCCCTTCTGGGAGAGAATCACTGGATGTGCTCTATAGACCTCAAGGATGCGTACTACCACATACTAATGGACAGACGGTCCAGGAGGTTTCTTCGCTTCCGGCTGGGAGCCAGTCACTACCAGTTCAGGGTCCTACCCTTTGGTCTCAACACAGCCGCCAGGGTGTTCACCAAAGTATTAGCAGTGGTTGCGGCCCACCTGAGGCTTCAGGGGGTGCAGGTCTTTCCGTACCTGGACGACTGGCTTCTCACCGCCCCAACAAGGCATCTACTATCCTTGGCAAGAGACTCCTTTCTTCATCTAGCTCCCTGGCTAGGCATCACGATAAACGTGGGAAAGTCCAACCTGGCCCCTACTCAGTTGATAGAATTTATAGGTGCCAGGTTAGACACGAGGAATTTAAGAGCCTTCCTCACAACCAACAGAATTCGGAATCTATGACTCCAGGTACGGGCCATCCTCCACTCCAACTCAGTTCCGGCGGAATTGGTCCTGAGGGCACTAGGGTCCATGGCGGCAGCGATTTCTCTTCTCCCACTCACGATAAACGTGGGAAAGTCCAACCTGGCCCCTACTCAGTTGATAGAATTTATAGGTGCCAGGTTAGACACGAGGAATTTAAGAGCCTTCCTCACAACCAACAGAATTCAGAATCTATGACTCCAGGTGCGGGCCATCCTCCACTCCAACTCAGTTCCGGCGGAATTGGTCCTGAGGGCACTAGGGTCCATGGTGGCAGCGATTTCTCTTCTCCCACTCACCCGCTTGAACATGCGGTTACTTCAGTGGACGCTTCAAGTACAATGGTCTTATCTTTCTCTCCCTCTGTATCACCCCATTGCAATCAGCAAAGCTTGCAAGCGGTCTCTCTTGTGGTGGCTCCATTCCGAGGATCTCCAAGGAGGCTGCCCCTTTTGTGCATCTCCCCCTCTTGCCACAGTGACCACGGATGCATCTTGCCTCGGGTGGGGGGGGCATTTTGCGGGACGGACGGTCCAAGGCACGTGGAACGACTCAGAGACCTCCCTGCATATCAATGTTCTGGAGATGAGGGCCGTCCTCTTGGCGTTGCAAGCACTTCAAGCCTTTCTTCCCCTGGGAACAATTGCGATTCAGTCAGACAACAAGTCGGTGGTCTGGTACACCAACAAACAGGGGGGAACCAGGTCTTACCCTTTATGTCAGGAAGCCATGAGAGTGTGGGAATGGGCGATCTCCACCAACCGCTTTCTCATCGCAACGCATATTCCGGGTCGGTCCAACATCCTTGCGGACAAGCTCAGTCGCACCATTCTCTCCCCGTACGAGTGGTCTCTCAATGCTCAAGTAGCGAAACGTATCTTTGCACGGTGGGGAACTCCTTGTTGCGATCTCTTTGCTTCTCCCTTAAACACCAAGTGCGACAGTTTATTTGCTCTAATCCCTCCTCCAGGGGATTCCCCGAGAGACACTCTGGTGCATGCTTGGCCTCTCGGTCTTCTTTACGCATACCCCCCTCTGCCTCTGATGCTCCAGGTTCTTCAGAAAGCCTCTCGGTTGGGGTGCAGAATGATCCTCATAGCCCCGTTCTGGCCTCAACAGATCTGGTTCCCTTACCTAAGGTCTCACTCAGTGAATCCACCTTGGATTCTAGATCCCATTCCGGATCTGATATCACACCCATCGAACCTACCATCTCCGAACCTGGACAACCTGAAGTTGACTGCTTGGCTGCCCCAGTTCCACTCCTAATCAGGACTCCCGGTATTTCGTCTCCCATTAAGGCCATTCTGGTAGCGGCGCATAAACCCTCTACCAGAAAAACTTACCGCAGTAAATGGAAGCGATTCTCCATTTGGGCGGAGCAGCAAGGTCTAGATCCCTTCACGGTTCCTCTTCCCTTGGTTCTAGACTTCCTTACCACTCTTTTTAATGATGGCGTCAGTAGTTCCATGTTCAAAGTTCAGCTAGCTGCCATTTCGCATTATCATGTTGGTCATGACTCTCAGCCTCTTATGTCTGCCAAATTATGTAAAATCTTCCTAAAAGGCACCTTTCTGCTTAGACCCCCTGTCAAGCAGGCGGTACCACCGTGGGATCTTTCCTTGGTTCTTTAGGCCTTGACCGCTCCCCCCTTCGAGCCTGCGGCCACAGTAGATCTAAAATTCTTATCTCTTAAGACTGCATTTTTAGTAGCCATTACTTCAGCCAAAAGAGTTTCGGAACTTCAAGCCCTGTCCATGAAGCCGCCTTACTTGATCTTCCATCCGGACCGTGTGTACCTCAGGATCAATCCCTCTTTTCTTCCTAAGGTAGCTTCGGAAGCAAACATTAATCAGCCCATCAACCTCCCTGTTTTCTTTCCTAAATATCAGAACAAAGGCGAGTACAAGCTGCATTCATTGGATGTTCACAGGCAGCTTTGTTTTTATCTTAACAGGACAGCTGGTCACAGGCAATCCGACCAATTGTTCATTTCCTTTGCCAAATTCAATCTGGGTAAACCAATTTCCAAAGTCTCCTTGTCACGCTGGATTTCCCAGTGTATTCTATTAGCTTACCAAGCTTCCGGGAGGTACGCACCTGACGGAGTCCATGCTCATTCAACCCGGTCTGTTTCTACCTCAGCAGCCTTTAAGGCTAGGATTCCTCTGGATGACATTTGTTCAGCAGCCACTTGGGCTTCATCTCATACCTTTATTTCTCATTACAAGCTGGATATCACGTCTAGAGGTAGAGCATCCTTTGGCTCCGCAGTGCTCCGGAATATCCTTCCATGACAGCCACCCAAGATTCAGGTAGCTGGGGACTCTGTCCCACAGGTTGCTGACAAATGAATCTCCTACTTCAGATTTAGAAGTTATGTACTTACTATAACGTTCCATCTGAGTAGGTGGATTCATTTGTCTGCAACCATCCCGCCCTCCTATCCCCCTGGCCTTGTCGGTTTCCTGTGCATAGAATGTGTTACCCTTTGATTAGGGTATTTGATACAGGGCAAACTCGATCTGAGGTCATGTAGGGAGAGCAGGGCATTATGGGTGAGGGGAGGAGCTAGGAGCTCAGATCCATAGCTGGATAAACCATGCCGGTTCGGATCCGGTATCAGATCCATAACCCATAGGTTGCAGACAAATGAATCCACCTACTCAGATGGAACGTTATGGTAAGTACATAACTTCTAATTCTCCTAGGGTTGGGGGGGGTGGACCCTGTATTGCCTTGTTATCTATCCAAATGTTCCCATTTAGTGTTGGTTTTAGTTAGTTCCTGTATGCTGAGCAACTCTGTGTTGAGTTATCTATGATCATCTGGCTCCATAATGCCCTAACAGGAAGTCATTGATCTCAAGCAATCCACAATATACAGATACTGAAACCATCGTGATGCACAATATTGACAGTGGTCAGGGAGGATCAAACCCTCTTCACTCCTTGTTAAATATACTGCTCACACAACTATGCAGAAAGAAAACACACTTTAAAAAGGTGAACATACTTACACGTATTGACTGTGATCTTGATGAATGGTAAGCACAATTAGGGAAAAGGCTACACTGGAATTAGGAAGAGAGATTTAATGAATGACTAAAGAAAAATCAGCCACTTGTATGGAAATCTTATGTTTCTGGTTTATGAATCACATCTTTGTATAAAGCTATACACTTTTTCTGTTTATTTATTTACTGCATCTTACATAGCAGGTTAGCAGTAGATTTTGTGTACCACAAGCATACTTCACTTTAAGAGATACAGGACTAAAGAACCACAGAGGCCAAAGACCAGTATGAAATATATAAGGGAATCCTGAGTTCCCGGTCTGTACTTTACATGGCATCAGACCGGTGCTGGCTTCTTGCAGTGAAGATGGTTACTACTTTGGAGAGGAGTGTAAATCCTAATGTTATGATTTAGGATTACCATGACCTCTCCTTAAGATCTCCTCTTATGGAATGTACTTTGCTTTATTTACCTCACAAGTATGCCATGTTTCTAAATATTTCCATATCTTACTAATTTCTTGCTGGAAAAATAGACAGTGACTACCAAATGGATTTTTCCAAGTCAAGAGCCGTGTTGACAGGATTAAGGTGCAAGATTAATAGCCAGAAATTTAAACACTGTTTCACTAATCTGATATTGTTTAAGTTAATAGAACAGACGCATCCCTGATTTAGAAAAGAAGGTAATGGGTAATTAATTATTGACATGAAGAAATTCTTCTGTATATATAAAAAAAATGTTAAGTTTTTTTCTGCTCAGAGAAGTGTTGGTTCAAGTACAATCCTAAAGCATGGCACCTGTTTGTAAGTTGTATGGGCTTCAGCCATACCTCTCAACTGTACAGATTTTTGCCTCACATTGTTGTTCTGTTTCTCATAAAATTGTGGTCTTCTGGCAAATCCTTGGGACTCAAATCAGAAAATAATGACAGACATTTGTGTTTCAGACTTCATGTCTGTTGAAAAATACATATTAATTAAAACATGTTATTCTATCAATTTTCTAAGTTTTAAGAGCAATATTTAAAAATTGTCCCTATTTGTTAGCCTTTGTCCCCTGTTTATGGCTTTGCCCAGATTTCTTGTTCTAAGAGGTTGAGAGATATGGCTTCAGCTGCCTTTCTGTTTAAATAACACTACTGGTCAGTAAGCCAGCGGGTGACTAGAGGACAAAAGTGATGAATAAAGGCTCTTAATCACTATATTGTGTAATGCACTGCAAATTAAATTCACTAACAACATGTTGTTCATCCACCTTCAATTCACTTGGCATCAGGAATCTCGCTATGTCTTTATTATTCTGAGCTGTATGATATTTTATTTTGCACTCTGGGAAATGTATTGTTATTATAATTTTCTTCCATAGAAGTCCATAAATGTTACACCTCGGTATTATAATTCAAAAATATTTTTATTAGTCTTTCACAGTCTTCTAAAGAAACAAAAAATAAGTTATCACCCTAGATATGACACTATAATTTTGTGCACCATAGATGTTTTTAGTAGGATTCTTTTACTCTCTGTGAAAATCGAAGATGATAGCTCTGCAGAGTCAAACTGTCCAGTAATCTTTGTTTTTCCTGACAGAAAAGACACAAAAACATTATTTCTGAGAAACAGCATGTTGCTTCCAGTAGCATGGCGTATCACTGGACTGGAGAACCTAGGAGATGATTTCATGGTATCACAAGATCAGGGCATCATCCTACCAAAGTCAGAATTCTCACTTCATCTGCACTTCAGAGCCATGAAGGCCGTCAATGCAAAGAAAGTTATTCGGCTGGAGGTAAGGTGCAAAAGCAGAGTTCTTATCCATCAAGACTGGTGGTATTGATTAATGAATGGTAATAATACATCTAGTATTACTGCTTGCCAAGCATAAGCTTAGGACACTGGATGTAGATGTAGAAAGATTAGAGCACCTTCAAGCATTCAAGAACTGAGCTCCACCTCCTTTTTCGTCTTTCTGATGTGCATCATCATTTATGCATATTTATTTTATTCTGTTTTGTTTGTTAATCAAGGTAGAAAATTGAAACAGTGGATTTATTTTCCTGTTTGGCCTGGGGATGGAAAAATCCACATAAAAGTAAACCGCTTAATTACATATTGTACATTAATATGCAGAGACAGCTAATAGATGTAGCCCAAATACAAAGTCAGTTATCACAATAATTGTGCAATTGTACAACCAGAAGCTAATCTTCTAGTAGTAAGCAGTATGGTATGTGATGCAGGCAATATGTTGCTATAGGGTAAGCAAGTACAGATTCAGCTCCGACAGTGAGGCTGGTATTCATAGTCTCGGCTTTCACATTTTTGTAGCAGTAGTCTGCAAAGAATGGAGCTATGTGGATATGCAAATCCTGAACTTTAAGTATGAATACAGAATTGCAAAGTGCGTGTTATAAACATAACATGCTTAATGCATAAACGATAGGGGACAGCTAATACTTTGATAAGGGGTCTTAGATGTTTGAGTACATAAATCTCTAATAAGGTCATTGGCATACCAAGCATGCAAATAGCCCAGAAATTAAGCCAGTAAGCATCAATTTTTCAGGAGAATATGGAGATGTGAGAGGAGATTGCTTGGGTAAATGTTACATCTTGATGATTCTGCATACTTGAGCATACTCTAGAAGGGATTGCTTGGGGAAATGTTTCATTTTGGTGATTGTGCATACTTGGACATACTCCAGAAGGGGTTGCTGGTGGAAATAATTAATTTGTGTGTTAGGGAAGTTCTTGTGTAAACTTGCACAAACCACTGAAGGGGTTGGCTAGGGACATGATTACAGATTGCAACTACAGTATCAAAGGTGAAGCATCACTTGTAACAAAGGATGAGCATATTGTGTGGATGTTGGACTATAAATTACAAAACCACTTCATTAGCATACGCCACTTTACAACATTTCTCATTGCATCTCATTATTTTTAAGGCCTTTCACATTAACATAAATGGCCTGTATGAATCTTGCCTTTGCTGTGCTCATTTGTAAGCGTCATGGATACCTCTATCACATTTGCACAAGCGACTATGAATAAGTATATTCTATAAATATAGTGACTAAGTATATAGTGGCATTTGCAATATCATTTCAGCTCTTAAGCTGGATAATGTTTACAGTGTTGAAAGGAAAAAGAGGAGGGATACTCTTCTCCTTGATACTTTGGAAAACAATGCAAAAAAAATCTTTCTGGATGAGAAAATGTCTACCCCTTCCTTTCACTGTTCTTAATTCATAGACTATTTTCTCTTATTGTCTGAGAAAGGACACTATTCTGCTATCACATTTCCCTTGTATTGACTCCTAGGCCCCCTGCCATCCCCAGAAGTCAGGGATATACCAGTAATTTATTACACTGAATGATTCAGAAGTGAATTTGTACAACACAGCAGAGATGGGGTATAAATGACCATAGACCTGTATATATTATATCCACTAGCCAAATTCTGAATAACTTGTTACTTTATATTCAGTCTTAATATTTAAATGAAACAGGCTATCAGTGAGAATTCCCTAAATTACAACTATCAAAAACAGATTGCACTTTAATATCTAGCACTGATATACAAACCAATAACATTATAACTCTTTTATGCCATAAAACTGCACATCCTAGGCTAACCTTACAGTCTTTTGAAGTATGCTGGCTAAAAAGTCCCATGACCTTAACCCCAGGCCTTTTCCCCTCTTGGTGAGGACCAGACATATGTTGATTACTGGATTACTGGCGTAATAGCCTAAGCTATATGAGTTATATCCTGCCAAAGGTATGACAACAGGCCAGCATCCAAAGCTTTAGAACACCTTCTTTGTGCCCTAAGTGCTTATATGGCTCAAGATGATCCATTTAAAGTCAGTGGTTAGGATGTCAAACCTTCAGAATTTTCTTGCTGTTGAAGTGTGCTTTTCCCTGCAGTCTTCAAGAGTTCAGTGGTCTACCAAGACTAGGCAAATAAGTACCTTTCTGGGGAAACACTTTTACTTTCCGTAATTCTCTGAGGAAAAGTTTACTTTTTCTGTAGAAAATTTTATTTTTAAGGTATGAACTGTTTTTTTTTTTTTTTTAAGTGGTTGCCAATGAAAAAATGTATTTCACAAAAGTAAATTTTTATTATAGAATGACTGGCCATTAATATTCCAAAACGAGCATGCTGATTGGTAAGCCCAATCAGCATGCCCATTGTAAATCCTAGCATATACCAATGGAAAAAGGTCTGGTCGATCTTCAACTTTTTTCACTTGCTATATGCTGTAACTTTTATTTATTTATTTATTTTTTTAACAAAAAAAAAAAATCTGAAATTTGGACTCATGGCATACCAGAAAGACAGAATGGAGAAAATACTAGGAAAATTAGCTATCTTATTCAAAACTAAAGACACGTACCTGCTTTTTTTTTTCTTTTATTTCCTCCATTCTGTCTCTCTCCTGCCCCTAAACTGTCTGAAACATTTTTTTATTTAAAAAAAAGAAAAAATCAGCAATGGAGACCTTCTTTTCTCAGTTGCTTCCTTTGCACAGCACTGATGTACTGTGTAAGTGTGGGCACATAAGTCCCATACGCATGCACAGTACATCAGACAAAGCCCCATACCGAAAAAAGGTAGAAGGGCACCACGGAGGTATTATACAAAGACATTATTTAAAAAAAGTAAGTTTTTTTCCCTTAAATAATGTCATTGTAAAATAGCAATAACCGATTCCGTGGTATGGTATATTGAAGATTTACACATGGTTGGCTTTATTTAATCTCTTGGGCTTCGCCCTCTTTATTAAACCACACCAAATGTGGATAAATATTCAATATATCACACCATCATTGTTGGTTGTTGCTTAAATACAGTGTACCTTTTTGGGGAATTATTTTTAAACCATTTTGTGTGTAAAATCTTAATATATTTAATTTTAATTATACAATGACTGGCCATTAATATTCAAAAATGAGCATGCTGATTGATCAGCTCAACCAGAGTGCCTATTGTATATCAGAGAATCTACTAACGGAAAAAGGTCTGGACACCCGGACTTTTTTTCCATTAGTATATCTCATCGTTTTTTTTTACTTTTCTTTCTTTTTTTTAACAAAAAGAGAAAACAGAAGACCTCAAATGAACAAGAGAGAGAGTGCAAGCAAAAATAAGAGGATAATCAGGTACATTCTGCAAAACTAAAGAAACTTACTTGATTATCCTTTTATTTTGTCTGTCCCGGCACTTCCGAATGTTAAAAGTCTCCTGGTTTCTTTTTTTCTTTTCAAAAGAAAAAAAATTTAAAAAAAGCAACGGAGATCTTCCTTTCTCCATCGCTACCTTTACACAGCACTGATGTACTGCAAAAGCGTGGGAACACAAGTTCCATATGTATGCACAATACATCAGAAAAAGCCCCAGGATACCGGAAAAATGTGGAAGGACACCATGGAGGCATTATACAAAGACATTATTTAAGAAAAGTAAGTTTTTTTTTTTCTTAAATAATGTCATTATATAATAGCAATAGCTGACTCTGTGGTGTGGTATATTGAAATTTACCCATGGTTGGCTTTATTTAATCACTCAGGCTTCACTGTCATGATTAAACCACGCCAACCGTGGGTAAATCTTTAATATACCACACTGACGTTGTCAGTTATTGCTTAAATAAAGTGTACCTGTTTTGGGGAAATTATTTTTAAACAATTTTGTATGTAAAATTTTAATATATTTAATTTTAATTATACAATGACTGGCTATTAATATTCAAAAATGACCATGCTGATTAGTCAGTCCAACCAGCATGCCCGTTGTAAATCCAAGAATATATCAACAGAAAAAGGTCCAGTCACCCTGAATGTTTTCCATTAGTATAGCTCATAATTTGTTAACTTTTCTTTCTTTTTTTTAACAAAAAGAGAAAACAGAAGACCTCAAATGAATGAGGGAGATGGCGCAGACAAAAATAAGAGGATAATCCGGTACATTCTGCAAAACTAAAGAAACTTACCTGATTAAGCTTTTATTTTGTCTGTCCCGACACTCGGAAATGTTAAAAGTCTCCCTGTTTCTTTATCTTCCTTTCTCCATTGCTACCTTTACACAGCACTGATGAACTGTGTAAGCATGGGAACACAAGTCCCATACACATGTGCAATACATCAGAAAAGACCCCAGGATACCGGAAAAATGCAGAAAAGCACCACGGAGGCATTATACAGAGACATTATTTAAGTAAAGTGAGTATTTTTTCTTAAATAATGTCATTGTATAGTAACAATAACCAACTCCATGGTGAGGTATATTGAAATTTACCCACAGTTGGCATTATTTAATCATTTGGGCTTCGCCAACCATGGGTAAATCTTCAATATATCACACCGACCTTGTCAGTTATTGCTTAAATATACACTATTGTTTGCTTATATCCAGCTTTATTCAAATTTCTCTTATTGTCTCAACACTACAATAGTGGATATTTAGGATTTGTGTTTTTTTTTCTTTTCGGTCGAACATAAAAACAGCATCTTTCTTATGATGCTATATACAAGTAAGACTTTTAAATAGCATTGTTCATTGTGATATTTGAAATACAAATGTAGTTTTCCTTGTTTTCAATTTGAGCCATCTTTACAATTAATATTTCTTCGTTCCACATGTAGGCATTTCTAGGTGAGTCTCTAATATTAAGGACTATCAGGCTGTGGAGTATTTATTCTTTCCTACTCTTTCTCAGGGATGGCTCCTAACACTGACCACTATTCTGTGTTTACATCTTTTCCTTCTGTGGCTACCTGTGTAGTGACCAGACCCAGATCAAGGTCAAATGGGACTGTAGGCAGGGTAATGTACCAGCTCCCCCTTAGCCATTCTGATGTCTCATTGCTTACCTCTTTCTCCCCACTTATTATCATCACTGTTCAAATGTGTCAGTATGCATACTATTTTCTTCTTTACTTTTACAATTACAGTGCGTTAATTTAAAATTTTATTTCAAATTTTATTAACACAAACCCTCTTGACCATTTCATAGCATTATAGGTGATTATTAGGCTAACAACCCAAAGGAGCCTTTTTCAGCCTTGTCTTGCTTCACAAGGTGAGAGTTAAATCTTGTAACTTATGTCTGTAAGGTAAACACCTTAACTATTACGCCAACCCTCAACCCCAAAACACCATTCACTCCATAGTTTTCAACTTCTTAGCACAGAAAATTTGACAAAGACGCAAAAATGGGCAAATTATAAATATTGCTTTTATAAACTCAGGAAGTTGTTAGAATAAAAGGTCTTGTCTTACCATGCATTTTCTCAAGGATATGAAGGCTAAAACTGAAATGCATGCCATTATTTAGGGAATTCACTCCTCACCGATTTGCCACAAAAATCTAGGAAACTGCAAATTTTATGAAAAACAGACCAAAAATAGGAAACAAAAATCTGTATATTCTGCGAAAGTCTGGACAGTTGAGAAGTATGATTCAGTCATAGGTGCACAGGTAAGCTACAAGTCTGCAGACACTTACTAGCTTAGCCAGTAACCTGAGGTCAGAATCAAGTCCTGTACTTTGTATCTGTGATGTAAAGACTTTAACCATTATGCCAGCTTTTCCCCCAAAATATGTTCATGGGCAAATACTAGACAATGAGTTTGCAGGCCGTTGCATACCTAACCAATAACTAGTTACAAAAGATAAGAATCAAACCCTGTACCTTGTGCTTATGAAAGAAATCCCTTAACCACTAAGTTAGCCCCACTGGTAAACAAAACATTTTCACATTGAAAGCAGACTTAACATGAGGCAACTGAAACATTCATTGAAAATGCATTGAAACTATCATTCTTTGAAAATGCATATGGCCATTGGCAGACTGTCTGCACGTTTTTATGCATAGTCATTACCCCCAAATGTAGCAATTATAAACACATTGTTGTCTGCATCCTTCTCAGATGTCTGTGTAAAAAAATAAATAAATAATAATAATAGTAGTGACCAAAGCCACATTTTAAATTGGGTTCACACAAACATACAGTAGTTAAAGTATTCCAACTTAATTCTCACGCATGAACATGCGCACGCATGCACACACGCACACACACACACACACACACACACACACACACACACACACACACACACACACACACATACTAGTCCTACAAAGCCAAATTAAAGACTGTTTAAAATTGACCAGATGATAAGACCATAAGGTAGTTTTATCCACAGCGAGCCTCCACTGTCACCAGCAGTTACAGCCACATTGTTGACTGTGTACAACCTTTATTGTTATGAAGAAATAAATTACAGCACACCTTATTGGTGGCTTTGGATGAACAACATGAAACTATAAAGATCACTAGCATCGTACCATAACAACCAGCCACGTGTAGCACAGTTTAAACAAAAGACCATTTATGAAAGCATAATAATTAATAACCCCATGACATATGCTAAGTCAATATGCACAGGTTATGCAGAAATAAAAGTAATTTGAATAATTCCACATTAAAGAGAACTAATAATTATGCATAGATTACTGCTCTTAAACAATTTTGCGTTTCATGTTTTTCATCTATAAATGCAGTACCTACTGCCCTTGAAGAATAAATTCTATAGCTTAAATTAGCAAATTGTTGTGCTGATGATATTGCCATAACATTTCCTGATCTAGATCAGCTGTGCAATAGGGAGTGGCTGGCAAACAAAGATAACATTATGTAAATTAAGGTGGAAAGATTCAAACCTTGCACATGAATCAGCTCATTAACACATTGGAGCTTTAGTCCTCTGTTCTAACTGCTAGAGTAAGTTTTTAACTAAATGTTGAAATTGTTTACCATCCAGTTTAGTAGAGAATAATGTAGCACACTAATATGTACTTGATACTGAAGATCAGGTGGTTCTGATCACCACCCAAAATAATGCAGACTATATGACCAGACAAATGTCAACCCCTTTGCAGTTGATGGAGACTGTAAAAAAGGTATATGAAGGTATTTGACAATTTGTGTTACTAAAATGCAGCATGTTTAAACTGTACATGCATAATTTTAATTAATTTACTTTTTTAGTGGAATGAATAAAGCTAAACCATTAAAGACAATATAAATGCTGCAACAGCTTTTGCTGTACAACCCACAAGTCATACAAAAATCAGAAATATTACTGCCTAAAACATACTATTTTGCGGGGAGCTTACATACTTGTAGGATGCCTGCATCACATTTTTGACTTCCCTATGTTTTCTCTGTCATCAAGAATAGCTATCCCATCTAATATCACTCAGTACAGGTCTGACCTTGTTGTAGTGTACACCACCAGAGTCAACAGAGCTGGATTGGGGACAAATGGAGCCTTATGCAGGGTAATGAATCAGGCTTCTGTCAGCAGTATCACATTACTTGGCTGTCTTTCCCCAGTTGCCATAAACATTATTCAAACTTGTCAGTGTACATATTATTTTCTTCTTTACTTTTGCAATTATTATCTAGATTTGGATTGTCTTCTTTATTTTTACAGTTATTGCAGAGATTTTGATATCATTTAAAAATTTTATTTCAAAATTTACAAAAC
This sequence comes from Protopterus annectens, assembly GCF_019279795.1. Lineage (NCBI taxonomy): Eukaryota > Metazoa > Chordata > Ceratodontiformes > Protopteridae > Protopterus > Protopterus annectens. The sequence continues at coordinate 1,808,305,380 of NC_056741.1, forward strand.
AAAAAAAAACATTGACAACCATTTTCTAAACAAACCACCTACTGAAAACAGTTTTAGCATGAAAAATAGTAAACATCTCTTCCCTTGAAACTCACGTTTAGTGAAATTCATCTGGTAACCCCTTAAACTACAAGAGTCATGCCGAGATTCTTACTCAAATTGCACATAGTGAAGCACTAATCACCATATATGTGAAGAGTGCAGGAATTCAAAGGGGGAGGGCCCAAAAATAGGGACATATTTTAAATTTAAATACTGCTCTTATGAACTTAGAAAGTTGCTGGAGAACACGGTTTGTTTAAAATACATTTTTCTGGAGGATTTGAAGTCTGAAAGTCAAATGTATGTCATTGTTTAATGATTTCAGTCCTCATATCATCCCACTGATTTGCCACAAAAACACAGATATTATGAGGAACAGACCACAATATGAGCTAAAAATCTGTACATTTTGCAAAAATCTGAACAGTTGAGAGGTATGGATTGTGGGACCAGTACAGGGTGCTGGTTGATGCAGTCACTCTTCTTGCCAGACAAACTATTGTAGCCCAAAAACACTGCATTTTGCATCTGTGTGCCCACAAAAAACAAGCTAAATAAACATATTCATAGATAAAATATTAACATTGCATTTGTAGACTTCATGCTGTCATATTTATTCACAACTTAATCATAAACACACTGTCAACATACAAGAGAACAAGAAAACCAAGAATAACATCCAAAGAACATTGTTCTCATGATAATTTTCTAAAATTAATTAAAACTTAGCTACTACAAAAAAAAGTAGCATTTTTTTTACTTAATTGTATTGAAAAAAAAACAATTTCTTGCTGAAAAAAAAAATTGAAAAAAAAACTTTTAAAAAAAAAAATTTATTTTTTTTTTCACACTGTCTTTTGCTTTCCTTTGTTTCCTCTTTTTCCTTTTTTTGGGCTTTATCTTTTTTCCTGTGTTTCTCCAGGGGGTCTTTTGGTCAGGGTAGAGTCTTAGGTAAGTCCTGTTTCCCAGCCCCTAAGGAGCTGCTAGCTTTTTTTTTAAGGAGTGGCCTAAGAGTGCATTATTGCAAAGCTTAAAAAAAACTTTCCATTTCCTGTATGATCCTTTTGTTCCAAAGTCCACTCTGCCCATTTCAGCTTTTTAAAACTATTAACGGTTGTTCTACCTAATTCTCACTGGGGCACACTCTTAAAACTCACTAAAAACTACCTAAACTCCACTCTTGTTCATCTGATCAGCTAATCCTAAAACTCCTACTCTACTACCTATTATATACTATCTATACCTCTCTAATCATTAAACCCTTCTAACCCCTAACTAGTGCACTTCCTCCTACCTTACACCCTTCACCACCTAGCACTAGTAACTTTAGCCAGTAACCCAGCCTAGCCGATATCTCACTTCCAGTTTTTTGTGGTGTCCAGTCCCAGACTTGTGATCGAGTCCTAGCTGACCTCCCTCTCCATTGCCTCTCTTTCTCCACTGCCGCAAAAACACCCTTAAACACGTTAACATGAGCGCCCTGCTCATACTCTTTAAACCTACCTCCACAAAACAGACAGAACCTTAATAGCCAAAATAACTATACCTCCTACATACAACAAACTGGAAATCCCATAACCACATCAGGGCCTCACTGGAGACATCTCAAGAATAGTAACTGGGTCTCTCTGTCAGAGGAGAAAAATAACACACACACTATAAACCCACACTCACATCCACACCAAAACCAACACAACCTCACCTCACCAACACCTCAGCACAAAGACACTCACTACCTCACAAGCCACAAACAAAATGCACCACCAGCCCAGCACAGAACCACAACAACCACACACAGACACAACCCCTGCAACACATAGACCTCACAGTCAGAAGTCCACAAACAAACCAGCCTGTAGGGCCAGACACAACATAACGCAAGCAGACACACAGGCTATCACCATACCACCACACTGGCACAATCATAACGAAGGACACAGTACTCTTCAGGTCCTCAGTCTCAAGCCATTCAACAACCAACTCTACTCCACCTACCTCAAACACTGCCTCCTTTGAGGCTCTGAACAAAGGACCCTACCATTCTGATTATACCCTTGCTGAGACAGAGAAAGAAAGTGACTACATGAATGACTTCACACCGAGCAGATATAGATAAGTCTAGTGTAAGATGACGCTAAGCACACCACCAATAATCATTCACCACCACACAACAAGATACAGAGTCTGAATGTCTGGGCCTACTGCCTGACATCAAAGGCTGCTTCTGCCACGCTCTGAGCTGGATGTCATGCTGGCTAAGCCACCCCCTTTAACCAAGGGCTCTGGACCTCAACCCACAAAACACCAACCTAGGCAAAGGTCAAAAAACAAAAAAACCACCCTCACCCTTGATCTGCAAAAATGAAAAACCTGCAGCTCAAAAGTCAAAAGCTAAAAGTCAAATGAAAAAAAAATGGCTAACCATGCTTGACAAGAAACCTGGTGTCCCTCAGTTTCTCAGTGGATCAAACTGGTTCTGGAGTGCAGTGAATGATGTCCATTCCAAGCCCTGAGAGCACTTCAGCACTATCAGGTTTTATACCTAATCATGCTCCGCCCCACCTCAAGACGCACAACGCACCCAAGCCGGGACCAATCACCATCCAAGAAGGAGTACACCACCTCATCCCTGACTTACCAACCTGCATCAAAGACACTCCCTCTGGCCTAGCTGCAAGGAGGCCACCCTTAGCCTGAAAACAACATCACAGGACACTCTCATCAACTACCTGACTTCAATACACCAACTGAGAGACCATCATCAAGACTGATTACCACACACTCTGGCCCAAACACCCTGGAAATTATAAACTCAAATGCTCACCACTCCTAACTCCACGGCCCCAAAATAAACCATCCCACAAGACTCAGAAATCAATCCATCACATCAATCTCAGAAACCCCTAACCATGGAGAAAATGGAACACAACCACACCAGAGACTGTGATCACAACTACCACAAGGCACTACACTACCCCCATACTCCTCTTGTTGAGACACCATCCCAACTGCTGGAGGTCCCTATCTCACCCCTTCACAAGAAATAAAACAGTAACACTCCACCAACAAACACAAAAAGGAAAAACCAGTAAAGACAAGTGGTCCACTTCAACACCCCAAACCAAGCACTCACAGCACTTCTCTGCTATCACCTGGCAATCAAAACCTTACAAATGCTCAGACCCAAGGCAAGCCCAAGGCTCTGACTAAATCAAGACCAACTACTGGTGGACCCAGGCCCAAAACAAACTGGAACACCCAGCCATACAGAAAAAGGAACAAAGACCAAACCAAAAGCAAAACAAACACCCAAAAAATAATAAAAAAAAAAAAAGGTAAAAACCCCTTGATCACTAAAAAATAAAAAAAAAATAAAAATAAAAAAATCCAACCTCTTTTTTGAGAGAAAAGAGCTAAAAGAGGAAAGGACACCTTATGTTCCTTATAGAGAGAAGTTAATCAAAACTCAGAAAAAATGATGAATGATCAGAAGAAATTTTGAACAAGATCACTCGTGATACTGGACCACAAATCCTACAAAAACTTCTCCCCCCCCCCAAAAGAAGAGATATCTATACGGAGAGAGCCCCCCCAAAAATCTCCACCGCCCAAGTGAAAAAATTCCACTCTCCAAAAGCAAAAAACACAGCATCCATGGGACCTGCATCTTTGTGCTGCGTGCTCCTAAAACAATGACTCAAACTCACCACAGCTAGGACAGCTGTAAAATCACAGTCTTTTCCTCATAGTCTTACCTCTTGGGGGAGTGCGCAACTGTGCAAAGACGGTCCAGCAAAAGCACTTCCCAATTCACCCCCACACCCTTCATTATTACCGCCCAAAGCATTATCAGCATGGCCCAACAAGCCACATAGAGAGGATCATATGGACCTCATAAATAAATACATAGCTTGGTTTTGACTTTTTTTCTTCCAATCTTTTTTGGTTTTGCTTTTGTCAAGATCAGATCATGCCTTTTGGTTTTGGTTGACAAAACAGTCACCAAAAGCCATTGATTAGGAAAGGCAGTCCATTACAGCTTACAAGCCGAAATAAGGCCCACTAGGTTATCCCCTAAAAACTCATCAGCTTAAAACATCAGCTTAAATGTTAACCATTATCACACAAGATGGGCATTTGCAAGAGCTGAGTGGGGAGAGAACCCATGTGTCAGAGTTGCTGCCATGTTGTCTCAAGTCTGTCCTGTCACAAGTGGACACAGGGGTTTGCAATGCACTCTTTCTTGCATCTGGCAAACACAGGAGGGTACAACACAGGAGGAAGACAAAGTTATGTTGCAGATGAGCCATAGACTGCAATATCCATAATAGGAAACACACATCTGACACATTCAGAAGGGTCTCACAGAAGCGGATAACTGGTGCCAGAGCAAGCCAAAGTTAATAAAGTTAAAATGCCAAAAATGCATCAAAAACCAAAACGAAAAACAGTACCCTAGCTAGCTACAAAATGGAGCACACCTGAGAGCAGAAGAAGTTATGGACCTGGACCTGTAGGTTGATGTGATAGTCTGTCATTCGACACCCATAGCTAAAGTAGTTAGAAGAGGAAGACCATTATCATGAGAATTATTATCATGAGATCTCATCTATCTCAAGGAAGTCCATTCTCCTCATACTCCATCATCCATCAGATACCAGTTGGTACAATAAATTCGTATATGTATCTGTATCTGACCCGACAGCTGGAGAGGCCACAAAAGTTCAAAAAGTTCCTCATAAAAAATCTCAAAACTCAACAAACTGTCTGCCCCACTGGACTGAAAGAACTCCCTCTATTCAGTCGCCAGCTCGCTGCTGCTGAGGTGACCCTACTTTGCCATGTCAAACCCAGTCAGACCCAATATTGATGACCTCAAAAAATCTAAAAATCTCTAGATCACAAAGCCAGAAGGGGGACTTAAGAAACCTTGACATGACACGGGCTGCGGACGGTGGCTGGAGATCATCACTCAAAGACTCAAGACTACTATGCTAAACAAACAAAATCCCGGGTATGCAGAGGGCAGAGCGCCTTGTTCCTCAAGAGAAAGAGAAATCTTATGGATGGGATGGGAGATTCCCAGGGAGACCTACAGTTCACTGTGTGACTCCAGAGGCAGGCAAAAAAAAATGGGTATAGTTCCCCATACTAAAAAAGGTGGTGCGCTAGCAAAAAACTATGGGCTAGGCTTGTAAATGCCCTCGGGCAGATAGCCTAGTATGAACCTATGAACCTATGAACCTATAATGCTGCTGTTTAATGCAATCAATTGCCTTCGTTCCTTTACACCTTAACTACTCATGTTCATGGGTAGTTACTAGGTTTGTAGTCCAGGGGACCATTGAGTAGCCTAGCCCAAATTTCTAGTTGTCCCAAAGCAATGTCTGGTTAAGTGACTTGCTGAAAGGCAAGACAGGGCATAAATATGAGGCAGAATCAGAGATATTCTGCAAACCTATGGATAAATAAGGTCAGACTACTTCAGTAACTTAAAAAGTTAACAAAACAGCAGGTGTTGTCTCAACATGTATTTTATGAACCACAAAATTATGAAATAATAACTAACATTGGCAGACTTTGATCCTTGGTGTTCTACCACAAAAAAGAAAGAAGCTGAATAAAATCACGAAAACGCCAGCTTCCAAACGCACGGTACTCTCGGCAACTTTAATGTATTATAAAACATCAATTCACCACGATAAAAAGTGTCCACTTATTCACTTAGTAAAACTCTAAGCAAGACCAACCAAATAAATGTTGTTAAGCAAAACCAACGAAGTTATTGTTGAAAAACGCTTTTCGTCCGGATACTATCTGAACTTCTTCAGACAAACAAGACCACCATAATCAACTGCTTTTAAATATTAGCGGCTGTTTTCAACAGCCTATCAAATTCAAACATCCTAGTGAAAAAGTTTTAAAGTGGTATTTACTTTTCTAACATTCTCCCGTTTAAATAATTAGTTTAAAACCCAAACTCATTAAAATACTTTCATATAAAATAGAAAGGTAAAAATTTCAACAAATACAATACTCAGTCTGGATTGCATATAGTTAGTTTTTTCTTGCAATCCCAAAAGAAACTTGTACATTAACATTCCCTACCTGTGAAGCAGTTCACTGTTCTTTTACAGAGCCCAATAATACAATATAAGCCCAATAATACACGGATGATAGTATAACTAAACTTTTGTTGGAAAGAAGTGAACTTAACTGGCAGTTACGCTTGGAAGTGAATAAAACACCAGGACTTAACGAAACATGCTCTATAGCATGTATATTGAAATTCAAAAGTCTATTTAGGTGATAGAAAAAGATATTTCATTGCTTATACATTTTAATAATAGAAAAGTATTAAATAGAGATGCTACTATACCTATAGTTTAATTATAGAATAAGAATGATATACGTAGTGTTTAAGTTCCCACTTACTTTTGATAGTAAACACGGTTACCCATTATACCTAATTAGTTACCAATATTTTATATTTAAATAAGTAAGATGAGGGTTAAAATAATTTTTAATAAGATAGGTACACTTATAGGGAACAACATAAACTTAAACGAGAAAAATATATATAATGAACAGGTGCCAGCATTAGTGATTTGTAGATCGTGGTGTTTATTTTCTGATTAAACATAGAAGTGACTTTAGGAAATACAAACGATTCATCCTAAAGAAGACGTAGTGGAAATAAAAAGGTTGGTATTTATTTTACAAACTATACCTGCAAATAAGTATATGAAAACATTAGATTTAAGTAGGAATTTAGAATGATGACATTAGTAAGGATATTTTACGAACTTTGCCTGCGGATAATTATAGTATAGTTAAACAACGTAACTACCATTATATGATAGTAATTTTAATGTATATTTATATATGAAGTATGACAGATATTGTATTAATAAACAAAAAATTCTGTCAGCAGACAGTGGATGAGTTTTTTAACAATGGTAAGATTTTAAATATATAGTACAAAAAAATATATATATGAGGTATATAATTAAAAAATATTCTTATTGGGCTCCGTAAAAGAACAGTGAACTGTTTCACAGGTAGGGAATGTTAATGTACGAGTTTCTTTTGGGATTGCAAGAAAAAACTAACTATATGCAATCCAGATTGAGTATTGTATTTGTTGAAATTTTTACCTTTCTATTTTATATGAAAGTATTTTAATGAGTTTGGGTTTTAAACTAATTATTTAAACGGGAGAATGTTAGAAAAGTAAATACCACTTTAAAACTTTTTCACTAGGATGTTTGAATTTGATAGGCTGTTGGAAACAGCCGCTAATATTTAAAAGTAGTTGATTATGGTGGTCTTGTTTGTCTGAAGAAGTTCGGATAGTATCCGGACGAAAAGCGTTTTTCAACAATAACTTAGTTGGTTTTGCTTAACATTTATTTTGTTGGTCTTGCTTAGAGTTTTACTAAGTGAATAAGTGGACACTTTTTATCGTGGTGAATTGATATTTTATAATACATTAAAGTTGCCGAGAGTACCGTGCGTTTGGAAGCTGGTATTTTCGTGGATTTATTCAGCTTGTTTTTCGTTCATTGGTGCTTTTGTGGTTTTGTAATACAAAAAAGAAAGAAGTTGACAGAGGCTTAGTAGTTGATATGGAAAATTAAGATGCTTGCATCCCATAACTAAGGCTCAGGGTTTGACCTTGAGCAGTTACTTAACTGCACACTGCCCTTCCCTGGCACATTTTACACAGACAAACACTCACAAACTTCCCTTTCTCTCAAAATAAGTCACAACTAACCTCAGATTCTCATCCTGGCTGTTCTCTAACAGCACACATGGAATCCTGTAAGCCGCTGTCCACTTTGATCACTGGATGCTGCTTGACTTGAATCTCTTGTGTTTGGTCAATCTTTGTTGTGCTCTAAATGCATGTTGAGTAGGAAGTCTGGTCTGTGTGGAGTGAATCCCCTGTGATTGGTCATTCTGCAGTATACTCCAATTGTATGTTGAGCAGGAAGTCTGCTGTGTTTCATGTGCATGCATAGCAAGAATATCCTGCATGCATGTTACACAGAGCAACCTGCTCAGTTTTTAAAGCAAAACTTTTTTAAGTTAAAACATACTTTTTCTAAGTTAAAAAATGGACTTTTTAACGAAATCTTGAATGGTCAGCCCCCCCCCAGACAGCACCGGGCCATAGGCAGCTGTTTGGGTCACTTTGTACTGCATCCATCCCTTGTAGTGACCACCATTTCTACTATTTATCTTTATGTTGTTCCTCTTCTCTATCACCCATAAGTGTCTGTTGTAGACTTATCTGAGTCATCAAATCATAAATTTCAATATACCTTAGGAGGCTGCCTTTTTCCATTTCCTAATTATTGTTTTTTGTAGCTAGCAGTAGTGTTCCCAGTAGAGCTCATTTTGACTTCTGTTTTCCTATCTCAGGTACTACCAACAAAAATGTGGTACTAGTCAACAGCCAAGGTTTTAGATATCTCTTATTTTTTTGTTTAGGAAATCCCTTACCTCCGCTAATTTTGGATAGTCAAAAAAGATTTGCGTAGGCATCTCCATCCAAAAATGCAATCAACCTTATCTCAGAGGTAAGCATTTTCCCAGACTTTATTCCCACCCCTTCTCAAATCTAGCTTGTATGGGTTCCCTAATTTATTTTTATGATTTTATAAACTTCAGATACTATTTTGCTTGGGGCCCACTCTTGGTGTTGTATGTCTTCTAGAAAACACTCCCAACTTTTTAACTCAGAGTTACCCACTGCAGCTTTCATCCTTACTCTGTAGAATTGCTAAAGTCTGTCATACAGTAAAAAGTCTCCAGTTCCTGCCCTAAATTTAGTCTTGAAATTGTTCCACTTCCAAAATTCCTATCCTTCCTCCAAGTGTTTCCAGTTTCTTTCACCTTTTTGCTTCAATAACTATTGTAAAATCTATTTTCTCCATTTCAGTTACTCCCACTTTTATAGGGACGTGCCCTAGTATATCTTTCCCCTTATTTACATCATGTGTGTTCAGCTATGTTGAGACCCCCTCTATCCCCTTCAAAAATGCCATTGCTCTCTGCTCTTCAGGTTTCAAATAAGCAATATCTGGGTCCATTCCTACAGTCTCTAATAAGGAGGTCTAGTCATTTCTGATTTCCAAACTGCAAACACACTGAGCTGTGAAGCTGTCCAGTGTGCCAAAATATCAAGATGCCCAGGCTCCCCCAGGTCTTTTGGTTTCATTATCTTTTGTCATGTAATTCACAGTTAGATTTGCCACAGATAAAATACAACTAGTATATTTTAGGTCCATAAAAGAGAAGGGTAATGCTTGAAAATCATATACCATCAGTGGAAGGACAAACATCCATAGAGGTTGTATTTTGCAGTCTAATTCTAAGTCTGTTAATTTCCACTTTTTTGGCCAGCTTACTGCAGCTTATTTTATACTGGTATAGGCAGTTCTCACCATCTTATTAATATGAGATGATGTGTGAGTTGCAGCCCTAAGTATTTTATTACATTTGTGTGAAACAGAGGTGTCTTTGAGTTGGTCTGACAGGGGTCAGTAATTCAATGTCATGGTCTATGTCTTCATGACATTAATGTTTTATCCAGATATCCTGCCAAATTCTGCCAGCATGTGCAGTCAAGGCTTCTGCTTGCAGTTCTAGTTTTGCCCCCCATATCTGAACTCTCACTAACTCGGGCTCTCAGAGTTTTATGGCAAGAGGCTCAAGACAGCGTGCAAATAAAGCCATTGATAGGGGGCATCCTTGCCCAGTGCCTCTGGCAGTGCTGAAATGAGGGGTGAGTTTAGTGTTTACTTTAACTGATGCATTGGCTCCCTTATATAAAATTGTAACAATTCTATTAAATCAACTGGCATTCTAAATCTTTGCAGCACTTTCAATAAGTGAACTCAGTTCACTCTGTCAGTTGCTTTTTCAAAATCTGTTTGCTGTATCACTGATAATTTTGATAACATTATCAAATGTTTTTCTCCCCTTTATAAAATTGTATAACTCCTCATCTACTATTTGCATAGCTATCGCTGCCATTCTTTCAGCTAATATTGGCAACAATATTTTGTAATCTTGGTTTAACTTTGTGAACATGAACTTGGTATTAATGGATCGATTTCAGTATTTCTGAAATTACAACTGTAGATCAATGTGTGTGTGTGTATTTCTTTAAGAAGCTATCTAGTGGCTTGCACAAGTGTATAAATACTGAGCACATGCACGCCTGACTGCCATTTTGTAGTAACCTGTTGAGATGTAGGCATGTATGTCTGTATAGTCTGTCTGTTAATCAGTTTGTTCATATTTTGTAATGCTGCTATCCATCCTGATGTGTTTTCATGTAATAAAGCATATAAATGAAATACCTTGCCTGTTTGTCATCTATAGTAGAGAGAGATGGGCGACATGGTGCCAGAATGGGATCCAGTTTCTCCAGATTCAAGACAGAGAGGCATTTAATTGAGACTGTAGGAATATAGAGGACTGGATCATCCCTACTGCATGTATAACTTGCAAAACAGGTCAGAAACCAATTTCAGATGTTAAAACTTGCTCAAATGATTTCTTGTTCGCAAAATATGAAACAAAGCATACAGAATGCTCTAAATGATATTTTAAGTAAACGAAATGTCCGATATTGTGACATGTTGATAGAAATATTCAAATAACTACAGAAAATGCTTGAAATAAAGTCTAAATTGCATAATACAAATGAAATTAAAAAATGACCGCATTTTTCGCTCAGCATGTACTTTTTCATATTAATTAAAGCTATCTGATATAGCGGAAGTGTATAAAGCATGTTTGTGCAGTATTACAGTACAGTTATTTTGCAAAATACAACGATTTCAGAGCATATTTCACAAAGTACAGTATTTCAAAGAGTTTATTGTGCATTTGAATGTTATTACAAGGTGCTGTGAGAGCTTGTTCATATATAACTACAAGGGCCATATTTACAGTGTGTTTGGGCGTAATTTGTTGGCATGGCAGATGGATTTCAAAAACCAGGTCCACTTGTGTTTGATACTAATACTGCAGAGAATTGGAGTGTGTTTGAACAATATTATGATATTTTCATACAGGCTGCATTTTCTGATAAAGATGGCCATACAAAGGCATTTATTCTGATTAATTTAGCTGGGCCAGAAGTCATTGAAAGGGAGCATTCATTTGTATATGCACCTGATGTATTTGCAGGAGAGTGGGAAACCATCATATTGTTATACATGCTGAGTCAAGGGAAGACCCTGAGTGCTAGAAATGTAAATTTAGAGAAATGTGTAACCCCCAAACGAACATTAAAATGGAAAGGCACGTGTTTTACACAAGTGATCAAAAGCCTGGTGAAACTTTTGCAGCATATGTAACTGATTGGAGAAACAAAGCTAAGACGTGCAGATTTGGTGATTTAAGGGATGAGTTGATAAAAGACAGACTTGTGTGTGGCATTAAAGATGATGTTGTGAGAAAAATTTTGCTTCATGACATTGATTTAACTTTGAATAAGGCGATAGAGATTTGTCAGATGTATGAGCTCACAGAAAAGCACACAAATATGCTTACAAGTGAGAAATGCATGCTTCTAGTAACTTCTAAAGCTCATGTTGATAGTATGCAGCACATGGTTAAAAGAAGCAGGCCCAAACATATGGCAGCAACTGTAACCCCTGCAACACTCACTGGTAAAACCCAGAGCTTTCTAGCAAGTTGCAGAGTTCGCACATTCTCAGTGAAGCACAAGAATGAGTCAGCAAACTCAAGGAATGGGCCCCCACTCAGTTTTATTGCTAACTGTCATAATTGTGGTGGAAATCATGAATCTAAAGGAAAAAAGCGCTTAGCATTTGGTCAACAATGCCACAAGTGGAGTATGTGGAATCATTTCTAAAGGTTTTGTAAATCAAAAGGCATACATTCTTTTATTAAAAGGGGACATTTCAAGAAGCAAGTTGATCAATTAGAAAGCTGTGACCCTACTTTTCATGTTGATGGTGTGTCAGTGCTTAGTGAAACAGTTGGTGCAGAAGATTTGTGGACAAAGAATGAAGTATTTTGTACTGTTCGGATAAATGGAAAGCCCGCAGAGCTCAAAGGTGACACAATTTCAAAATGCAATGATGTTATGTGATCCTATCTCGCCTACATTCTGTACTGATGGGTTCGGAGCCGATCCTCGGCTCCGACTCGGCACGCTATACTATAGAGCGAAGTCTCTTATTGGCTGAGCTATTCTATATCTCAGGATGCACCACCACCAATTCCCCAGATCTCGTTTGCCGCTTACAAGCAAAGACATGGTTTCGAGCTTGGCTGAGCTAAGTGCTTTCTTTCTAAGAATTTTCTGTCAGGAATTTTCTTAAATTTAACCAAAAGCTGTTTTAACGGCTATCGCTGTGTATGATTGAGTTTTTACTGATTTTATTTTTGTGGTAAATTTGTCTTTCAGGGTAAGGTTTCCGTTTAAGTTAGAGGGGCCTTCCCCTCGCACGTGAGTGAGCCTTCTTGTGTGAGTTTCGTGAGGTGGTCAAGTACCCGTTTTTAGTTAGAGGGTTCTTGGCCCTCCTGTTGTGTGATTTATTTGTTGGCTTTCTCTTGTTTAACTGTAAAGAGAAATATTTCGAAATTGTACTGGGTTAGATACATTTTTTTTCCTGTGATTACTAACTGTTGGCAATTATGTCTAAAGAGCACAGACCCTCAGGGTTTAAAAAATGTACCAGATGCAACTACAAGATGTCCATAACGGACGATCACTCCCTATGCATGTACTGTTTAGGCCCCAAACACCTTCAGGAGTCTTGTAGCGTGTGTCACGCTTTTTCCTCTCGAGTCCTCCAAGAGAGGAAAAACAAACTGATTCTAAAAGGGCTTATCAAACCTACTTTTGAAGAGGCCTTATCTTCCTCTTCTTCTCCCTCAAAGAAAAAGAAATCGTCAGCTCCGACCAGTCCGTCAGAACCGACCACCAAGAAATCTCGGCAGGCTTCTCCATCGGCTCCACGGACTTCGGAGCCGAGGGCGGAACGGTCTGCCTCGATGCCTCCAGCCTTGACTCCTCTGGCTTCGGAGCGGATAGCTGGAGCTTCGAGAGGCGGGTCACCTTCATCGGCTCCGCTGATTTTGGAGATGATGAGAGTTGCCCGCTCAGACTCTTCCCCTTCGGCGCCGAAGACCTCTTCGGCACCGAGGGAAATTACAATGGAGTCTCCTTCGGCACAGATATCGAGACAATTCGGTCCCCAGTCGCCCGGTGGAGAAGTCTACTCGGACCCGTTCGATCTCCTCCCGGTCTTCCAAGATGTCGGATTCGGACATTGACAGGGTGCTCCAAAGGCTGTTTCAGTCTCCAGTCTTCCAAAAGTTAGTTTCGGCTCCAGCCCAGTCGGCATCGGAGCCGATGGTCCACCCTTTAGCCTTGGTTCCTCCTCCAACAGCCTCGGCACTGTTGGAGTCTGTGCTGGTGGAGCCAATGGAGGTGTCCGGGTCGGCTCCGACCCTTACTCCTACTCCGGCCTTCGGGTCGGAGTTCGGTACACGGACCTCTTCGGTCGGCCCCGGGGGTGACGCTTCGGGACCGATGTTTTCGGTTCCGAGCCTCTCTCTCGGTGCGTCGGCTGCAGGAGTGCCATCTGCTCTTATGGCTTTGAGGGTCGGACCTTCCCAGGATTCTGGGGGTCCGGCCTTTAGAGCCATGAGGAGTGCTTTGGCCAAATCTTCTTTGGCTACCTCCACCGTCTCCCTGGCACCTTCCCTAGGCACGGAGACTGGTTCCATTGTAGTCCCCCTGTCTCAAGACAGTGGAGCCCTGGGGCCTGAGGTCACCCCCTTTGGGGGTCCCCCTCTTCCTGGAGGTCCCTCTGAAGAGTCTTCGGAGGAACCCCCAAGAAAGAAACAGTGCAAGAGGAAGCACGTCGACTCCCCTGACGAGTCTCTCACCTCAGACACCGATCTTGATGATGCGGAAGGGTCCCCCAAGTCGTCCTCGGATGATGTCTCCTTTGCGGACATCCTGGAAGTCCTCAAACAATGAGGCGGCTGGCAGATCAAACCCCCTTTCTCTGACGAGTCGGTGTTCCTCAAGGCCTTCGGGGCTCAGCCCTCCGCCTCCTGGGTGTCTCCGCCCTTCGATGAGCTCCTAGATTTGATCTCTCGAAGGGCGTGGGAACATCCAGATTCTGTGGAACCGGTGCCTGCTCGCCCTAACAAATTTTTGTCAGCGCCCCCGGAAAAGGAATTTCTCACCAAGGGTGTGGCTGTAGATGCTCTGGTGGTGGCATCTGCTACCCAGCAAGATGTAGCAGAGGCTTCGACGTCCGTCCATCCTCCTAATAAGGAGTCTAGGAGCATGGACCGGTACGGGAAGCGCACCCTTACTTCAGCGGCCTTTACCTTAAGGTCTCTGAATTACCTGACGCACTTCACTAGACTTCAGAGGGACCTGATCAAGGAACTTTCAGATACCCTCTCTGGTAACCTACCTGAGCAGTTGGCCCAGACAGTTAGCTCTCAGTTGGCTACTCTATCGTCGATATCAAACTCGTCCATGAGGCTCATTTCGTCTGCAGCCGAGGGGGCGAGTAGAGTGGCGGGTACGGGTGTTGCTCTACGGAGACAAGCCTGGCTCTGCCTGTGTCATTTTGCGGAGGCCTTCAAGTCTTCCTTTGCCGACGCTCCCTTTGATGGGTCCTCTTTGTTTGGACCCAAGGTAAAGGACACCTTGACCCGCTGTGAACAAGAGGGTAAGACTTTGACTGCCATAGGGGCACGGTTTTCCTCTCCCTTTTGGCCTTATCCCAAGGCTAAAAGAGGAGGGAAAATGTGGTTCCGTAAATCTCAGAAGAATTACCCTCACAGCAGGACGATCCCCTTCTAGAGGCAGAGGAGGGGGAAATTTTTCAGGAAGACGCCGTCCCAGAGGCGGCAGAGGCCCCCACAACACTGGAGACCGCGAGTCCTTTCGTGGCTCTTCAGCCTTTCAGCATCCCTGAAGGATTGCCCGACTGCGCAGCTCCGGATCCAGTCGGAGGTCGTTTTTCGAGGCACCTAAAAGCCTGGGAGAGTATCACTCAGGACCGATGGGTGCTCCGAATCCTCGCCGGAGGTTACGTCATCCCCTTTTCGCACCCCCTCGCCATCCAGGAAAATCCCGGACCCGCCACCCAGTCAACGGGATGTTGCAGCCATCGAAATTTCAAAGCTGCTTCATAAAGTGTCATCCAACCGGTCCCCGTAGACCAGACCGGATTAGGGACTTACTCAAAATTCTTTTTGGTGCCAAAAAAGACCGGGGACTTGAGGCCCATTCTGGATCTCAGCAACCTAAATCGATCA
Source organism: Protopterus annectens (assembly GCF_019279795.1). NCBI lineage: Eukaryota > Metazoa > Chordata > Ceratodontiformes > Protopteridae > Protopterus > Protopterus annectens. Next base: position 1,808,320,764 of record NC_056741.1, read on the forward strand.
GTCAAGAAGTCCAAGTTCCGGATGGTCACCTTACAATCCATTTTCCCGCTACTGGAGAAAGGTGTTTGGATGTGCTCCATAGATCTCAAGGATGCCTATTATCACATTCTGGTAGATCAGGCGTCCAGGAGACATCTGCGCTTCAGCCTGGGAGACAGTCATTTCCAGTTCTGCGCATTGCCCTTTGGTCTCACCACAGCCCCCAGGGTGTTCACCAAATGTTTGGCGGTGGTGACTGCTCACCTGACGAGTCTAGGATTCCAGGTGTTTCCGTATCTAGACGACTGGCTCCTAACTGCCACCTCCAGGCATCTACTATTACAGAACCTAGCAGCCACTATATCTCTAGGCACCTCCCTAGGAATCACCTTCAATTGGGCAAAGTCTGTGTTGCTGCCATCTCAGCATATACGGTTTATCAGGGTAGAGATAGACTCAAAGCAAATGCGGGTCTATCTTCCTACAGAGAGAATAGAAACATTACAATCTCAAGTCCGAGCGTTGCTCCTCAAATGTCGAGCCCCAGCAAGGATGGTCCTACAACTGTTGGGTTCCATGTCGGCTACCGTTCTCCTGGTCCCCTTAGCGAGATTGCACATGAGGATTCTCCAGTGGCTCCTGTCGGTCCAGTGGTCATATCAGGGACTTCCTCTCAGTCACCACATTATAATCACGGAGACGTGCATACAGGACCTCCGTTGGTGGCTTCTCTCCTCCAACCTGGATCAGGGGCGACCCTTCGTTCCTCCTCCTCCAGTGGCCACTTTGACTACAGATGGGGTGGGGGGGACATTACCTGGGCAGGTCAGTCCAAGGCGAGTGGCACCCCGACGAGAGTTCCCTACACATCAACATACTGGAAATGAGGGCGGTGCTTCTATTGCTTCAAGCACTACACAGCTACCTCCCCCAGGGTGTGATTGCCGTTCAGTACGACAACATGTCAGTAGTCTGGTACCTGAACAAGCAGGGAGGGACCAGGTCCTACCCTCTTTGCAGAGAGGCCATGAAAGTATGGAATTGGGCTGTTGCAACCAACCATTTCTTGGTAGCAACACACATTCCGGGGAGATCCAATGTGATAGCCGACAGACTGAGCAGAACCATTCTCTCCCCGCACCAGTGGTCTCTGAATGACAGAGTAGCATCTCAGATCTTCAGAAGATGGGGAACTCCTTGTTGCGACCTCTTTGCAACTCCCCTCAACACGAAATGTCTACAGTTCTTCGCTCTCACCCCGGTTCTGGGGGGGTTTCCCAAGGATGCCCTAGTCCAAACTTGGCCCACCGGCTTACTGTACGCCTTTCCACCAGTTCCCCTTCTTCCCAGGGTGATCCAGAAAGTGATTCACTTGCAGTGCAAGATGATTTTAGTTGCCCCATACTGGCCTCATCAAGTCTGGCTGCCATTTCTTCGGAAATACGCACTGGACGGTCCATGGTTCCTGGACCAGGTTCCAGATCTCTTGATCCACCAGTCGGGACAGCTTCACCAGTCCCTTCACTCACTGAAGTTAACAGCTTGGCTCCTCCACTTCCGACTATAGTCAGGAACCAGGTTTTGGACTCAGAAGTTATACATATCTTGTCCTCGGCCCACAAGAATTCGACTAAGAAGATGTATAATAGTAAATGGAAGAGATTTGCCATTTGGGCCCAGCTCCGGGGATTAGATCCCATTACTGCCCCGGTGGCTGACGTTTTGAAATTTTTAGCTTCCTTATTCAATCAAGGTTCTTTGGTCTCCACCATTAAGGTTCAATTAGCAGCTATTTCTAATTTTCATGAAAGTATAGACCCACCTTTGATGAGCAATAAGTTGTGTAAAGCCTTCATGAAAGGTGCTGGGCTGCTACGTCCTCCAGTTTCTCATCCTGCTCCACCATGGGATCTTAATTTCATATCAGGTGCTTTGGCCTCTTCCCCCTTCGAACCGGCAGCAACTTCTGACTTGAAATTTCTTTCCTGGAAGACTGCCTTTTTGGTGGCAATTACATCAGCCAGAAGAGTTTCGGAACTTCAAGCCCTATGTGTCAAACCGCCGTACTTGGTTTTTCACAAGGATAGAGTATCCCTTAGGCCTAATCCATCTTTTGTTCCCAAAGTTTGTTCTAGTTTCTGTCTTCAACAGTCTTTGGAACTTCCAGTTTTCTTCCCCAATTACTCAGACAGAGCAGAATATATCTTCCACTCATTGGATGTTCACAGACAATTGCGTTTCTACTTAGATAGGACGCACCAAACACGGAAAACAGATCAGTTGTTTGTGTCCTTTTCAGACAATAAATTGGGCAAAGTTGTCACGAAGGTCACTATTGCCAAATGGATCAGAGACTGTATCAGTCATATTTATTTTCTTTCTAATAGACAGCTTACAACCACTGTGAAAGCTCATTCTACAAGGGCTATGGCTACTTCAACAGCCTTTCATTCCAAGCTTGCCATTAGTGACATTTGTGCTGCGGCTACCTGGTCCTCTCCTCACACCTTTATTTCTCATTACAAATTGGATGTGGCATCTCAGGGCGAGCTTCCTTCGGTTCCACAGTTCTCAGGAGTGTTTTCCAGTGAGCCACCCAGGAATCAGGTGCTAGGGACGCTGTCCCATCAGTACAGAATGTAGGCGAGATAGGATCACATAACATCTTTTAGTTATGTACTTACCATAACTTTAGATGTTTGGGATCCATCTCGCCTACATGCCTAATACCCACCCTCCTTCCCCCTGCCTTGGAGATCAGAAGAGACCAGACGGTTCGAGTTCGACCGTTTCATCTTGAAACATCTGGCAATGTTATATCGGCAGTGCATGTGTGTGTGCATGTGTGCGGACAAACAAGATCTGGGGAATTGGTGGTAGTGCATCCTGGGATATAGAATAGCTCAGCCAATAAGAGACTTCGCTCTATAGTATAGCGTGCCGAGTCGGAGCCGAGGATCGGCTCCGAACCCATCAGTACAGAATGTAGGCGAGATGGATCCCAAACATCTAAAGTTATGGTAAGTACATAACTAAAAGTTATGTCAGCAGAAACATTTGCTAGAGTATGTGATAGTGAGAAGCTTGATTTGGCAAAGTGTGTGAAGCTTGTTGCGTATGATGGTGAAGAAATTCAAAAGGAAGACTCAGTAGTGCTTTCCTGCTACTCTGCTGGGAGAAGCTACGACTTGTTATTTTATGTGGCCAAGAGGCACATCGTCATTATTAGGCCTCATAGACAGTTTGAAAATTAGACTGCCTTAATTTAGTAAGGAAGTCCACCATGTTAGCTTAAAAAAACACTATTCTGATTTTGCCCAGTATATTTTCTCTACCTGTGCTGATCTCTTCAAAGACAAACTACGCAAGGTTCCAGATGTGTACTCCTTAAAGTTAGATCCAGATGTCAGCCCAGTTGTCAGGCCAACCCGGAAAGTTCCAGTAGCCATGCAGGGCAGAGTTAAAGCTGAGCTAGATAAAATTGTGCAACAAGGTGTGATTTGCCCAGTTCATGAACCGACTGAATGGGTATCCTCCATGGTGGTAGCTCATAAGAAAAGCTCAGATGATATCAGGATTTGTATTGATCAAAGAGATTTGAACAAAGTACTGAAAAGACCTCATCATCCAATGCGTACAGTCAAAGAAGTTGCTGCTCTTATGCTAAATGCCACTGTTTTTTCTGTCTTAAATGCAGAAAGTTCATTTTGGCAAATTTTGCTTGACCAAAAATCTTCATTCCTAACTACTTTCAGCACTCAGTTTGGAAGGTACAGATTTCTGAGAATGCCATTTGGGATCAATTCTGCCAGTGAAGTCTTTCAACGTGTAATGGAGCAAATTTTTTCTAGGTATCCCTGTGCTGTTATAGTAGATGATATACTAGTAGGAGGTAATGGTGAAGCTGAGCATGACAGAAACCTCAGAAAAGTTCTGGAAAGAGCTTGTGAAGTGAATCAAACTAAATCCTCAGAAATGCAGATTCAAGCTATGAGAAGTTACTTGCGTTGGTCATTTATTTACCAGTTCAGGCTTACGACCAGACCTTTCCAGGCAAAGTGCAATTCTTGAGATGCCAGTTCCAGACAATGTTCAAGCCCTGCAATATTTTCGTGGTATGGTTAAGTACCTAGGTATGTTCATTCCGGACGTGAGCCAACTTTCAGTACTACTTAGAGAGTTGACACATAAAGATTATCCTGGTCATTGTTAAAGAAACACCAGAGGGCATTTGATATCCTGAAACAGAGAATTGACAGTCCACCACCTCTCAGATACTATGATGTTCACAAGCCAGTTACTCTTTCATGTGATACTTTAAAATTGAATCTTGGTGCAGTCATTCTACAAGAGGGTCAACCTGTTGCCAGTGCATCCAGAACTCTTACCCAAACTGAAATGCAATGTGCTCAGCTAGAGAAGGAACTCTTGGCAATTGTTTGCATGTTTGAAGTTCCATGATTATGTTTATGGTAGACCTGTCCAGATCAAAACAGACCACCAACCTCTAGTCACTATTTTGAGAAAGCCAATGTATAGAGCTCCAGCCAGATTGCAATGCATGACATTGAAATTGCAAAAGTATAATTTCAATCTTGTCTACAAGAAGGGAAAACTTCTTTATCTTGCTGATACATTATCCAGATCACCCAAAGATACCACTGAACAGCATGAGAATGAGTTCCTCGATTCTGAAGTCGTGGAAGTGAGAAATGTTTCTACTGCACGTCTTGATGAGCTGAGAAGCTGTACAGCCACAGATACAGTTCTACAGAAGCTCACTCACTTTATCAAACAAGGCTGCCAAGCAAAACTATCTTGCTTACCTCAAGAAGTGCAGCATTATTTTGTTTCACAATGGTATTATTCTGAAAGGTCCTAAAGTTAGTGTTCCAAAGTCTTTGCAACAAGAGTGCATTACTATCTTACATCGTGGCTACCCAGGAGCAGACTCTACCAAAAGACAGGTGAGAGGACTAGTATTTTGGCCTTCTGTGTGACAAGATATTGAGAGAGTGCTATCGTCTTGTTCTGTATGTAATAGTACTAAGTCGCACCAACAGTCAGAACCACATCAGCCAAACCAGGTTCCTGAACTACCTTGGTCGACAGTAGCCACCCACATTTTTAAATGGAATAGTCAACATTACTTGATGTTAGTACACTCTTATTCAAATTGGTTCGAGATTAACCTACTTCCTAATCTACTGCCCAGTACTGTCATTACTAAGATGAAGCATCATTTTGCAGTACATGGTAGTCCGCACAAAGTTATTTCTGACAATGGCACACAGTTTACAAGCCAACAATTCAAATGATTTGCTGAAGAGTGGTGCTTTACTCATGTCACGAGTAGCCCAGAGTATCTGCATTCAAATGGTTTGGCAGAACATGCAGTTCAAAGTGCAAAACAATTACTAGAGAAGTTGAAACGTGACAATAGGGATGTTTTCCTGAATCTTTTGAATCTCAGAAATATTCCTCATGATAAACATCTTAGTTCACCTGCCCAGAGACTTCTGTTGAGACAGACTAGAACCACATGACGAATTAGTAGCAAATTGTTGGTTCCATGTGTCAAGAACAACAGGTCAGTGAAGGTCAATCTGTTGAAGAAGCATTTAGCCCAGAAGTTCTATTATGATAAGACCAGCAAATCGCTCAGTCCATTACGAGAGGGAGAAGTGGTAAGGATGCAAATGTCCAAAGGTTATGATCAGACTGGAGTTGTGAAGAATATTTCTTCAAAGCCAAGATCATAGATTGTGGAATTAAAAGAAGTAGAGCTTAGGCAGAATTGGAAATGTTTGATGCCAGTGTCCGAGTCTATACTGCAGCACATAGCCTGTGAGAAAGACTCTATATCTCAGAGTGAGTTGTCCAGTATTCCAGATCCAGAATATGTTCTAGTAAATATCCCTATTCCTGTAATGAATCTCAAAGTTCATGATATGAGTTGTTCACCGAGGACTGTCCCCGTTGCTAAACCCAGTTCTAACTGTTACTAGATCAGGTCGCATTTCCAGACCATGTTACAGATACATGGCAACTTGGACATGAACATTGTGTTTGTTTCTACTGTCTATGTTATTGCATGTCTTACTCCAAGATAATTTCATTTGAGGACAGTGTTTTTTAAGAGGGAGGATGTAGATCAATGTGTGTGTATGTCTTTAAGAAGCTATTGGCTTGCACAAGTGTATAAATACTGAGCATGTGCGAGCCTGACTGCCATTATATAGTAAGCTGTTGAGATGTAAGCATGTATGTTTGTATAGTCTGTCTGTTAATCAGTTTGCTTATATTTTGTAATTCTGCTATCCATCCTGATTTGTTTTCATGTAATAAAGTATATAAACAAACTACCCCTCCTGTTTGTCATCTATAGCAGAGAGAGATGAACAACAACAACTTCTTCAGTGAAGATGATGGGTTTCAAAGTCCTAAGGACTTCCTTTCAGCTTTAACAGTAAGGCATCCATGTTATTTCTACCCAGTTAATAATAATTCCACTGCTAACCCATCTAGACCTGAGTTTTTTCACCTGCTAACCTACCAATAATTCTATCCAAATACCTCAATTATAGGCTTCATTTATTGGTCGGGTTAATTCTTGACGTAACACTGGGTAGTTCAAACTGCTCAAGTATAGATCAGTTTGATGCTCTGTTGTTACTTTCCTTGCATTGCAGAAGTAAAGTGTTGAAAATAGCCCCACTTCAGTTTTTTTTAAATCTGCTTGCTGCTTCAGCAGTATTTCTAATTGCATTCTGCTTTTCTTTTTGTTTAACATACAGTTGAAGGGTTTCCTTCCAGTCAGCTTATCTTTATTAAATTAACACTTAGGATGTAGACCTACATATATTAATAAAAAAGAAAACAAATCATATTAACATTTTTTTTAAATACATTAGGCATTACATATGTTTTCCTTCTTTATAACAACTGTCATTCAGTCCAACATTACATAACGTGCTCATTTTCCCTGCCTTTCCCTTAAACCCCACTCTTCCCCCTGGGCACTAGGTAATTCAGATCCTGTGTCCCATCTCAAAAGAATCATTTCCTTAGCTAAAGCAATTTGCTCCTCCAGTATTTCTGACAGAGTATTCTGTGGGAATTTTTAAAATCTGACAACTCATAACACTCACAAAAGACACGTTCCCAGTTACCATTTTCTTCCCCATCACACCCCCAACATTTGCTATCTACCTGTAGAAAAAAATTCTTTGTAGTCTATTTGTGGTGTAAAAATACCAATGCAAACACTTCCAAGCAAAAATCCTAAATTTCTGGACTTTGCTGCATACTTTAGAGCCATACATAAATTGTTCAATTCCTGCCCTTCCCTTAAACCTAACTCTATTGTTCCCTTATAAATTGCTTTCCCAATCTTTCTTCCCAATCTTTCTAACCTCCGATTGATTCATACAGAGGACACTGTGATTCTCATGACAGAGCATTTTAAATGGGATTGCTCCCATGTCTCTGACATCCAAAACAAGAATCATTAACTGTTACAAATGTAATCTCCTAAACCTTCTGCTTTCCCCAGTATTTTGGCCGCTTTTCTAGATATGTTTGCAACTGCTGCTTTGTTTCCCCATTCCCAGCGTTTGGCCCCCAAGAAGACTGACCATTTTTTTATAAGGTACCGGAAGTGTTTAAGTACCTTTGCAAGTGTCCTTCCTACTGTGCTGTAGTCTGTGTTTCTGCTGACAAGCTATCCAAGCTTTTATCCTCTTCTAAGCCTCTCCCTTCTGACAAAGGCTGTCAGGCTACAGAAAAGCTGGAGAAAAAAAGCTTATACTTAAGCTACTCTGCCTTTAGGACCTTAAATTATCTGACCCATACGACTAGATATGTTCTGTCCCTTTTGTCTCAAATTGTCAGACCTTCCTGAGTCTGAAACCAAGTCTTCTTCCCTTAGCTTATTGAGTTCCACATCACAGGTAGCCCATCATTCTGTTAAATATTGTTATGATGCAGTTGATGCATCTTCTAGAGCTTCTGCTTCAGGTTTAGTTATGAGGAGATACTTTTGGCTTCATTTACAGGCCTTGCCTGATGATGTTAAGGCCAAACTCATAGACGCATCTTCTGACAACCAAAATCTTTTTAGACTTACAAGACAAAGATAAAGTTATGTAGGACCTTAATTTTTTTCTCCTAACCCCAAATTTCAGAGAAGTTATCCCTCTAAATCTGCCCTTGTTCATAGGCAACCTAGTCAACCTTTTAAGAGGAAACGGGTTCCTAAGTGCATATTTTCTGATAAACCCACCCAGACTTCTAAGAATCAAAAGCCACTTTTTCAGGACAAATTTGTCTCCATCTGTCATAGTTTCTCTACCTCCCCTTAGCCAGGATCCCCTGTCTCTCAGGCTTTTCCTGTCTGTCCTGTGTGGCAACAACATGGTATTGTAGTCTCAGTCGATTGAAATTCAGCAAAATGAGTTTTCAGTCATGTGAAGTAGACCAATAATAAATATATATATATATATATATATATATTTTGCAGGAAACATCATATTTTTCAGGATCCGAGTCTCCCATTCTCCTTTCTAGCACCAACACAGTTGATATCCCTCCTTACCATTTATAACATGAGGGATCTCTTGTCAAGGACTACCCAATGTTTGGCGAGTATACCAAAGCCATTACATCCTTCCAGCGTCGCAGCCAGTATACCAAAGCCATTACATCCTCCCAGTGTGGTACATCAGCCATATGCTCCCTTTCACAGGTGTAGGGCATAAAGGTGACATATGCACTATCCGTACTCAGAACTTATTTGCCACCAGTCCAAACACCACTGTTGGTTGTCAGTCTGAATGCATTTCACTGAGCTGATTTATACCAAACTATTTACAGATAAGTGCTCTGTTGGGGGTTCCTTTGTTTTCTGTATCTTTGTGTTTACTAAGGGTTTGTGTCATCCAGGAAGGGAAAATGTCAGTGTGGGAGAGAGATTTTCCATAAAGATCATCACGAGAAGTGTCTATTCTGGTTAGGTGCTATGCATGACCATACCCAGTGCATCATTTTTCAAGCTTTTCTCCCAGAAACTCTTCTCAGCTATTTGTCTTCCTTATTCATCTACCTTTAAAGCCAAGTCTCAAGCTTTTGACCCAGGGTACCATGGCCAAATCTGCCCACCCTTGAGGTAAAGTTGTCAATCAAAAAATACGGCTAAGAAATCTCTGTCTGAATCTGCTGCTGTTCAGTCTCCACCAAACATCTCTGTCAAGATGGATGAAGACCTTGAAGAGCATCTCGTGCTGATGCAGGCTTCCTCTGCCATGACCCCATTGGAAGCCAGCAAGGAACCACCTTTTTGTAAGTCCTGTGAGGCTGTGCAGCATCCACCATCCACCATGAATGCTGAGGGGGAACCACAGGTGTTCAGTTCTGAAGGGTCTAGGGGAATTTCCCAGATTCTTGTCAGAGAAGAGGTTTCTGGTTTATTTATGGAGTCTAGGCATGGCTCTGAGCCTCCTAGGTTGGTCAAAGCTAACATCCCATTTAAAAAAAAAACAGAAAACTAAACATATACCTTTCATTGCTAAAGATCCTCAAAGAGAATGGCAGGATTTTACCCAAGGTTTGTTCACTGCCCTGAAGGCTATGAAGATCTGTTTCTGCTTCTCCTTGATTTTCTACTCCAGCCAGGGAATATGATTCTTCAGATGAAGAGTAGGATTCAGGAGATGAATCCTTGGCCTGTTCTTCACAAATCACTTCACCCTTTGATTCTGTTCCTTCCTTTGAGGAATTGTCCTTTGAGGACACTGTGATTCTCATGACAGAGCATTTTAAATGGGATTGCTCCCATGTCTCTGACATCCAAAACAAGAATCATTAACTGTTACAAATGTAATCTCCTAAACCTTCTGCTTTCCCCAGTATTTTGGCCGCTTTTCTAGATATGTTTGCAACTGCTGCTTTGTTTCCCCATTCCCAGCCTTTGGCCCCCAAGAAGACTGACCATTTTTTTATAAGGTGCCGGAAGCGTTTAAGTACCTTTGCAAGTGTCCTTCCTACTGTGCTGTAGTCTGTGTTTCTGCTGACAAGCTATCCAAGCTTTTATCCTCTTCTAAGCTTCTCCCTTCTGACAAAGGCTGTCAAGCTACAGAAAAGCTGGAGGAAAAAAAGCTTATACTTAAGCTACTCTGCCTTTAGGACCTTAAATTATCTGACCCATATGACTAGATATGTTCTGTCCCTTTTGTCTCAAATTGTCAGACCTTCCTGAGTCTGAAACCAAGTCTACTTCCCTTAGCTTATTGAGTTCCACATCACAGGTAGCCCACCATTCTGTTAAATGTCGTTATGATGCAGTTGATGCATCTTCTAGAGCTTCTGCTTCAGGTTTAGTTATGAGGAGATACTTTTGGCTTCATTTACAGGCCTTGCCTGATGATGTTAAGGCCAAACTCCTAGACACTTCTTCTGACAACCAAAATCTTTTTAGACTTACAAGACAAAGATAAAGTTATGTAGGATATTAATTTTTTTCTCCTATCCCCAAATTTCAGAGAAGTTATCCCTCTAAATATGCCCTTATTCATAGGCAACCTAGTCAGCCTTTTAAGAGGAAAAGGGTTCCTAAGTGCATATTTTCTGATAAACCCACCCAGACTTCTAAGAATCAAAAGCCACTTTTTCAGGACAAATTTGCCTCCATCTGTCATAGTTTCTCTACCTCCCCTTAGCCAGGATCCCCTGTCTCTCAGGCTTTTCCTGTCTGTCCTGTGTGGCAGCAAGTTACTTCAGGCTCTTGGGTACTTTCATTATCCACCATTTTATGGTGTGGAAATTCCTTCCCCCTTTCTCAGGTCTTTGTCAACTTTCTCCAGACCAACTTCCTCACTTTTCTATGGTCCTGCAGGATTTATTGGATCAAGGAATCATTCAACACATTCTAGAATCCCAGCGAGAAACTGAGTTTTACTTCAGGATATTTCTGGTTCACAGAACAGTGGGGATATGGAGACCTATCTTAGATCTCTCCTTTCTTAACCCCTTTCTAAAGATACCTTCTTTTCAGACGCTTTCTTTGCATACTCTGTTTCCTTTCTTGCTTCATTGGGCATTTCTGGTCTCTCCAGACCTAAAGGATGCCTACCTTTATTTTCTCATTCACCCGCTCTTCAGGAAGTTTTTATGTTTCTTTGTTTCTTTCTCTCATTTTCAGTTCTCTGCTTTGCCCTTTGGTCTTTCTCCAGCCCCAAGGGTATTCACCAAATGTGTAGCCCCTGTGATAGCTGTTTTCAGGCTTTGGGGAATCCAGATATTCCCATTTTTGGACAACCTGCTTATTCAGGGTCCCTCCCAATCTAGTCTTCTTCAGGATTTACACTTTACCTTTCTTCTTCTGTGCAGCCTGGAATTCACCACCACTCTCAAGAAGTCAGTTTCAGTTCAGACTTCTTCTGAAGACCATATCTTTCTGGGTTGCACAATACAAACCATTCCAATGTTGGCCTTTCTTCCTTCTTCCAAGGATCTATCTCTGATAACCTAATTCCAGTCTCTGCTCCCCCTTTCTCTTATTCCTGCAAGGGAATTTCTCAGACCTTTGGGGTTCATGGCCTCTACCATTCCCATGCTTCCCTTTGCTAAGCTTCATATGAGAAATATTCAGTGATTCATCAAGATGGTTTGACTTCATCATTGCCAGTCTCTAGAGGTTCTAGTTCCTCTGCTACCCTGTCTCAAATTTGAGTTTCACTGATGGATTTGGCAGATCTTCCTCAATCCAAACCTGCCTTTTCAGACTTCTGCCTCTACTCAAGAGCTGTTCACAGAGGCTTCCAGTCAGGGGTAGAGAACCTCTTACAACAGTCTGAAGGTTCAGGGTCTCTGGCCCTTTCACCTGTGGTCAGACATCAATATAAAAAAGATGAGGGTGCTCATTCTTTTTCTACAGGCCCTCTAAAGGTCTTAACCGACAATGCCACAGTCATGTGGTACATTAACAAACAGAGAGCACAAAGTCTTATTTTCTTTGCAGACTAGCCATTCAGGCCTGGGGCTTTACTATCCACCATCAGATAACTCTTCTGGAGTTCTAAATACCTTCAGAACTCAACTTTGTGTCAGACTGTCTGAGCAGGTCCAGGACACAACCTCCTGAATTGATGCTTCACAGAGAGTTTTTTCTGGACATAGTACATTGGTGGGGTATTCCTCTAGTGGATCTTTTTGCCTCCTTTGAACAGGCAATTTCCTCAGTTTTGTTCTAGAGTCCCAAGCCCTCTGACTTGGAAGGTGGACACCATGTCCTTTTCTTGACATGGAATGTTCTTATAGCTTACTCCCTCCTCTTCTTCCTCTGCTTTCCAAGGTCCTACACAAGATCATGACGGATTCCTCTAGACTCTTGCTGATGACTCCCTTTTGGCACAGATAGCTTTGGCTCCCCATTCGCGTTCACCTGGCCAGGGGCAATCATCACAAATTACCCCATGAGACTGATCTTCTCACACAAGACAAAGGGTCTCTCATACACCCTTACTTGTCTACTGTTCACTTGGCACTTCAGGTGATAGGGCTTTGATCCCTTTTAGATACCACTTTTCTGAGGGCGTACTTAGGGTTCTGTAGGAGGCCAGGAAACCCACTATCAGAAAATCCTATGTGGCTAAATGGAAGAGATTTTTTGTTTGGTGTCTTAAAGTACACCAGGATCCCTTCTCAGTGGGGATCCCTTTGGTCCTTTCCCACTTGTGTGTAGTGCTCCATGCTGGCTTAGCATATCTTTTTGTTAAAGCTCATTTGTCAGGAATCTCTGCTGGTCTGCCCTTGAACCCACTGTTGGCCTCTCATTTTGAGGTCAAACAATTCCTTAAAGATGTCTTTAATATCAGGCCCCCAAGAAAACCCGTTCCTCCCCTTGGGACCTTAATTTTGCACTTGAAAACTGACTGAGTCTCCTTTCAAGCCCACTTCTTCCTCCTGCTTGCAACATTGCACCTGGAAAACTGTTTTGTTGGTAGCCCTTACTTCAGCCAAGTGAGTTTCTGAACTTCAGGCCCTGATGATGGGTCCTCCCTTCTTTATTTTTCATAGAAACAGGGTGTATCTGCATATTAATTCTTCTTTTATGCCCAATGTGGTCAATGAGTTGTCCCTCAGTCAGTATGTAACTGTCTCTCAATCAGTCTAACTCCCTTTTTTTCCTCACACCTTGGATTTACATAGACAGCTCATGTATTATTTGGATAAGACAAAGGTTATCCACAGATCTTAGCAGCTTTTTTTGTTTCCTTTAATACTAGGACATTGGATTACGTAGTTTCTAAGGAATCCATGTTCTCTTGGATTTCTAAGGCCAATTATTTGTGTTATTCCTTTCATGGTCAACAGCTTTCTGCTTCAGAGTTCATTCTATGTGAGCAGTTACCTCTGCTGGAGCTTTCTTTAAGGGTCTGGATACTAGATCCATCTTGGAAGCTGCTACCTGTTTTTCTGTCCACACTTTTATGAAGCATTATAAGTTGGATATCAATTCCAGAGCCAGTGCTATCCTTCATGCGTTTGTGAAAGGTTTCTTTGTGCCTTTCTCCTCCTCCCATCCTTTACAGTAGTTTTGGTAATCTTTCACTTTATGAATACTGCAACATTGATAAGGAAGGACAAAATACATTTATGCAAGGTATTACTATAACAGTAAATGTCCTAGTTTTCACTGTTGCAGTATTCAGTCCCTCCCTCTCTGCTCCCTTTCTCTCTTTTTTTATGTTGAGAACACTGTGCTGGCAGAGGGTATTTGCATTTCTCTTCCTATTTCTCCTTCTGTTTTTCTTTCCTCCTGCTCATGTCCTCATGTTATCTCGGGGTTTGCTCTAGTTCTTATGGGGCACTTCAGTCCTGAGTATTGAGTGTGCATACATCACTTTTATAATATATCCGGGAAACATGCGCCTGATGTACAATGCCGGTAGGGTGTAAAGGCTTTGGTATAGTGGCCAGACATTGGGCTATCCTTGGCAGGAGACCCACGTTATGAATACTGCAACAGTGAAAAATAGGACATCTACTGTTATGATAAGATCTTACACAGCTGTACTGTCACTAAAGATGAAGCAAACTTTAGAGAACAGTGTTTTTGGAGATAAAAGTGCAAGGTCTTTGGTACAGATAAGACAGGCCAAAAAACCTAAAAACATTTAACAGAGATATTAGCACTTATAAATATTCTCAACGCTCTATCTTTTTCTATTTTTTTTTGTCCATGGGATACCACAGTGATGTCATACATAAATAAGCGAGGGGGACCTATTCTTACTTTCTATGCAAACTAGCCATGGTAGACCAAGATATAGCTTTTTAGCACAATCTCAGTCTACAGGCATCGTACATATTGTCAGAGTAAAACTGTGTGGCAGACAAGCTGATCAGGACCAGGGCAGACCCTCATGAATGAAAATTGTATCAGTGGTCTTCTAAGATTTGATCCTTCTGTGGGGAACAGCTCAAGTAGATCTTTTGCATATGCTCTTAACTATTCCTTAGTGAATGTCTACTCCAGGTCCCCATTCTTGAAAGCCTGGAAGATAGATGCCTTTTCCTTGGACAGGAATTTTCCTGCATGCTTTTCCATCCATTCCCATTGTATTCTGGGTCTTTCTAAGGATTCAAAAGGACTCTTGAAAGATTATTGTGGTGATTCCCTTCTGCCCCAGACAACAGTGGTTCTTCCTTCTTTGGGAATGGCCAGGGGGAATTACCATAAGCTCTTCACAGATCTACTCACATAAGGCCAAGGGTGTTGGTACATCCCAAATGTAGCAACTGTGACTGAATTCATAGAGCTTAGAATTTTTATACCTTTCTGGCATCGTTTTTTTTTTGTGAGGACATGCAGCAGGTACAAGGAATGCAATAAATCCTGCTGCTATAAAATATTTTAGTAGTAAAAAAGAAGAGGTTTTCTAGTTGGTGTCAATAAAAGTACCAGCACACATTCAGGGATAATGTTGAGTGTTTCAGCATTATTTGTGTGAGTTACTGCCCTATGGCATGTGTTTCTCCTTAGTCAAGGTTCAATATTTGAACATTTCAGGCCATTTCAGCATGTCTGCCCATGGATCCCCATCTTTCAGTCAATACTCATGTGAAAGTTCTTGGAAAGGGTGCTACATATGAAGCCTCCTAGATTTCAGGTAGCTGCATCTTGGGATCTTAATTTGCTGTTAGTATAACCAACTCTTACTCCATTTGAACCATCTCATCAGGCTGTCTTGAGGTTCCTGACGTGAAATGCAGTGTTACTAATTGCTCTGACTTTCTACAAGAAGCTTATCTGAGTTGCAAACTCTTATGATGAGTCAGCCTTATCTCATTTTCAAGAAAGATAAGCTATCCTTTACATTCAGTCTTTTATTTAAGCATATAGTTGTATCCAAGTTTTCCTTGAACCAAGCTGTTTATTTCCTATTCCTTTTCTTACAGAATCTAAGATGAGGGAGATAAGATTCTTCTTATCTTGAATGTCCACAGGCAACTCAGGTACTGTCTTGTCAGAACAAAATCTTGCAGGGAAAAAAGGACATCCTGTGTCAATTCAGGCTGTTTCCTTATGGTTGTCTGTTGCTATTACTTTTTGTTACACCTGCCACAGCAAAACTATTTCAGGCAGGGTCAAGACTTCATCTATGGCTTTTTGGAAAGGGTTTGATTCTATATGCTTTTTAGAAGTAGCAATTTGATCCTCTGTGTACATTTGTACAAAGCACCATGAACTCAGTTCCTTTTCAGGTCTAGGACAGGCTTTGTGAGGACCCTTCTCCAGGGACTCCTGGACCCTTTTTCTTCCTCCCCAGTCACTATAATGTATAGTAATCTACCCATATAGCTTAGTGTACTGCAGCAGTGAAACATAATGGGGAGGCAGTGAACAGCAGCTATCTGATTTTTTAGAATTTATAAACATGAGCACATCGTTTTTACAATTTACTCATAGGTCTTCAAAAAATAATATGGATTTTTTGGATGTGGAGATAGTTAAATGTATTGAAGGTGGAGTGTACACCAAACAATACAGGAAGGACTGCTATGTAAATAATTTATTGCATAGGAGCAGCGCGCATCCACCACATATTTTAAAAATGTAATAACCAATCATATTGATGAGAGCCTCTAGGCTCAATGTGAAAATAGACATAAGGACTTCAGCAAGGAAGTGGAGAAAGTGATGGTGTATTTGGGAGACAGGGATACAATGATAATACTCTTAGGAAATAAATTGTACCCAAGCAGTAGGTAGGAGAAAAGATCAAGCCATGCCATATTAATTGATCAAGGAAGTTTAATCATGGAAGTGAAAGACAAGAGGCATAGACCACCAAAATATAGTTATAAACTTAGGAAATGTCCTTATAGAAATATATGTAAAAATGTACACATTAATATTTTCTCCCACTAATACTGGTTTGATGGAAAGAAACATTGGCAAATTCTGCTAACTTTATTATCATGAGGTAGCTGGCTTGGTGGACACAGTACCCAGATTTTGTTTCAGGAACCAATTGCAGATCTCTAAAGCTAAAGTTATGGGTAGGACAATCCAGTGGCTAGATAAACTATATTTATAATCCATATAGGAGACTCTGTATATCCGTAATTTGGAGATGTAATTACATCTATGAGCAATGGTAGAGGAGGGAAGTACCTTGTGTCAAAAACTTGCAATTGGTGCCAGTATATAGACACTAGTGATCGCTTCTACCATCAATTTTAAATTATCGAGATTCCTATACCTAGGTTTATTACCTATAATAGGTTTATCTCATGATGTAATTGATCTTATATGCTTGTTCATTTTGACATTAGAGCTTTGGGACCAACGCACACAGAATGTGTGATCCAAGACATCTTGTCTTATACCTCTAACCAATCTTTGGACTATACCCTCTGCTCTCAAACAATGTTTCCAAAACAGCTTCCTTTCTTAAAGGAACGCATCACACAGCCTGGAAATCCTGATGAATTGACTCCTCACTATGCCTATAAGTATGCCTAGGATGCATACTAAGGTCAAAATGGCATTCTTCCAGACAGGTTATAAATAGTGATATGAACAGTCCCTCTATTTGTTAATCTAAGTGTAACATCCAAGAAGTGTATCTCCTTGGGTGAACATTCTTTAGTAAACCTAAGGAAATTGGTGGTAGTTTGTAAGTATTCCAAAAATGCATCAAATATGTCAATGGAGCCCTCCCAAATGATAAGTATATCATCCACAAAACGCTTGTAATATCTTACTGACTTAAACTGTTCATGATTGAATAAGTATAATTTCTCCCACCAGTATACTACAAGGTTGGCGTATGTATTTGCACAGGGGGTGCCCATGGCTACCCCCCATTGTTGCAAATAATACATATCGCCAAATGAGAAAACGTTATTTGTCAGAATGATATCTAATAGCTGACAGACCAGTATATTCCTAGCATTAGTGAATGATGTTTCCTTGGTTAAGAGCTCTCTGATATATTGCACACCAACATCATTAGGGATCGAGGTGAATAAGCTTTCTACATCTAGTGTGATGAGAAAGTATTGTGGTGATGATACATCAAGTTGTACTGACTGCAAACTATCCAACAGGTGATGTGTATCCTTCAAAATGGATGGAAATTTATTCACTACTGGTCGCAAGACACTTTCTAAAAAGATAGATATGTGTGAGGTTACCCAACCATCTCCCGAGATAAAGTCATAGGTATGGGATGGACATGTTTGATATATGAATTATTTATTTGATGATGCAGGTTACAGGATGTTGTATAAATAAATACTCAAATATCTCTACGCTTATCTGTCGACACATCAAAATGTCTTGCAAAGTATCATTCACTGTCTGTACAATACGTAATACTTCATTGTAATTTATACTTTTATAAGTAATGCTATCAGATAACATGTTGTTCATGTTATCAATATAATCTGAAGTGTTCAAAATCACACCCCCCCCCCCCCCCCTTATCTGCCGGTTTCACAACTATTGCTGAATTGGTTTTTAAACTAGTCAGAGATGTAGACTCTGAGTTAGTAAGGTTATAAAATCTCCCTTTCTTGTTTTTAGCAGAGAACAATAAATAATATTCTTTTTCGCAAAGTTTAACACTGGTACTTTTGTTCCTGAAAGGTATAGACAACGCATTTACACTGGAACTTCCATTTGTGTCTAAAAAGTACAACTTGAGACATAGTTGTCGGCAAAAAAGTCTCAGGTCAATCAAAGTCTCTGTAAGCACAGCATGAGAGGCTGGAATAAAATTAAGTCCCCTATTCAGGAGAGTAATACTCGAGTTGTCCAACACAAAATCAGAACAGTTAAAAACCAGAGAAGTCAATACCAGGTTCTCCTGCTCTGTACAGTCCTTTCTTCGGAAAGCTTCCTCTTCCGATAACCTCTGCTGTTGGACCGTCCTCGCTCCCATTGTATCAGCTCCTTTTGGTATAGCAAAAAAGGTACCGCTGTGTTGTTTGTCGATACAGTTGTTTTAGGCACATGACTTCAGACATGCTTGATTACTCTGTAGTGCCTCCTGATTTGGAGGGGGTGTGTCGGTATTAGGACAATCATTGTTATCTGAACCGAAGACACTAGCCAATGGGATCTCAGTCTGGCTAGAGATAGCTGCATTGTTAGAAGGCATCAAAGATGAATAAGTGGGAGCCGTAACTTCATTGCCAATGTTAATAATGTTACGTTGTCTTGGTAACTGATTAGAAATAGAAGGTTGTGTGAACTGGGACCTCGGCCAAACGAACACTTGGCCTTTTAGGAAATCATTGTGATCCCTCATCAATTTGCACTGTTTAGTTACTTTAAGTCTATCGCTAAATGCTTTGACTTGTGTGAAAACATGACATATCTTAATACAATATTCAGAGTTAAAGCGTTCAGTTATCTCCTTATATATGGCATCTGTTTTGTTCCGTAACTCAGTTTCCAAAGGCTGGAAATATTTGAGCATTAATCTGGCATAGCTGAAACCAAGTTCAATGTTAAGGTCTTGCCACTGTTTAAGTAGCAAGGGATGTGAGTCCCCATAGGTGGGCATGCAAAATATCCGCATGCCTCTGGGGACCACATTGAAATGCAGACATGCATCTAAATGTAATCTCTGCCATGAATGGCGCTGTATTTGATATAGATTATCTTCTAGGTTTTTCAATAAACCATGAAAGTCTGTCAAATTCTCACCAGATTCTTGAGGTTGAGCCAGTCCCAATGCATCACTAAAATCTAGAGACAATAAAGGGTTTGACTCTTGGTTCAAGAGCCCAGTCCAAAGTGCTGATGTATCCCTCGACTCCAGATGAATATTGGATAATGTAGCAGTAGCTTCCATCGTGTGCGGTGAGTAGCCAACAAAAAGGAGAAAACTGAATATACGAAAAGGAAGGCAAACTCTCCACTGAAAGGACTTCTCACCAAGAGACCCAGAAAGATAAATGAAAAGTAGTAAGATGTCCAGCCACGATGTGTATTTTCTTCTATTAACTCAAATATCCAAACAGCAGACACAATGTAAAACGAACTCCAATTTATTAAGGAAAATGATCTTCTTCAGATAACTTTTTTACATACAAAGGTGCATTTAAATACTGAATATGGCAGGATTCTTAATTAATTAATAACATCAGTTAAACAATCAAACAATTTATATATTGAAGTGCTCACGTCTAAACTCATGAAATACGTAAACAACATGTATTATAGGTCTGTCAGAAATACTGACTTCTTCCTATTAGGAACACTGACGCTAAAACAAAAAACAAAAAGCAAAAAGTTTAAAAACAAAAAATATCCCTAGCTAAATAGGTAAAATATATACATCCCACCTTATATATATAATTCTTATTTATAAACATATAACTTGATAAGTAATAACATATACCGTATGCTTTGCTTCAAAGCAGTATTTAAAAATCATTCATATGATCATCATAAAAAAGCACCTGTTTATGGTAGCACCCAACATCAATATTAATATTATAGCTATGTAATATATAAAATTTTATTAATTATTTTATTAATAATATAGTTAAATAAGAGGTACCACATCATTATAAATTTTATTTAAAGTACATAAGGGTTATATTATTATGACAGCTACTAAGTAGGGCAGGACCAGCTCGATTGTCACACTGATGGGGGAAGGGATGTGAATTTAACATGTGTACCAATAACACTTTGTTTTACAGCACAATAAACCACTCACATGCCTGATAAAAAGTATATATATATATATATATATATATATATATATATATATATTTAGAAAGCTTGTGAGGAAATTATTACTCTATTTTTGTTTTACTTGGATCGCTTGTCTGTGTACTTAACAAAGGATTTTCGACTGGAGACAGACTTGCCTGCCTTACTTGGATTACTTTCGAATACTTAGTAATGCTGTACAGTTATATATTTTCTATTATTATTTTTTGTTTTGTTTTGTTTTGACTTAAGACGAGTTTAAGTTTGCTACTTCTACTACTATTGTCTGATCTGATTAATATACAGTGATTAACTAGAAATATGGGCGGCACAGTGGTGCAACGGTTAACGTTGTTGCCTCACAGCAAGAGGTTCTCTGGTTCGATTCTCGGCTGGGGTGCCTTCTGTGTAGAGTTTGCATGTTCTCCCTGTGTTTGCGTGGGTTTCCTCCGGGTACTCCGGTTTCCTCCCACATTCCAAAGACATGCATCTGGAGCATTTCTCCCCGGGCCTCCGCTGAAAACAGGCTCTGTGGAACCTAGTCGGACTTTCCCGGTCAACAAATGTTAAATAAAATAAAAATAAAAAATAAATATGGACTGAATATCTTCCACACAGAGAAGTTTCTTACACTGTTTTGTTTTTGGATCCAGTGCACTTGTTTAGTAGGTTGTTTTGAGACTTCAGGGATACCACAGAGATTACTTGTTTTATATTATTATTTTTCTAACATTGTCATTCTCAAGGCTTTAGCCTCCCTGTCTTTGTTAGTTTGAAAGCTCTTGTGATCGAAACCTTGACACAACTTCCATATGAACTAGTATTAGCTGCAGAATTAAAACACCTCCTCACGAAAAACATTGTTTCTGGTAGCTATCACCTCAGCATTTTGGAAAACTCTCTTTTGTGCCCCTATCTAGTTTTTCACAAAGAGAGGCTTCCACTGGGAGATAATCCCGCATTCATTCCAAAAGTGGCCTCAGTCTCTCACCTCAGCTGTCTGCTTCACTTTTCAGTTTTCTTTGCAAAAAAAGAGAAGGTGTCAAGGAGAACCATATAAAGTCATTAGTTAAGATGCCAAAAAATTCAGAACTTTCTTGCCATTGAAATATACTCTCCTGATGGCCTCCATAGATTGACTGTTATCTAGCACTTCAATAAGGCTGAACAGATAAGTACCATTCTGGTAAAAATCTTGCACTTAATCATTTTTTCAGAGAAAATATTT
The DNA here is from genome assembly GCF_019279795.1 of Protopterus annectens. Taxonomy (NCBI): domain Eukaryota; kingdom Metazoa; phylum Chordata; order Ceratodontiformes; family Protopteridae; genus Protopterus; species Protopterus annectens. Next base: position 1,808,342,210 of record NC_056741.1, read on the forward strand.
ACTTTTTCTGTACAAAAGTATATACCTAAGGATTGTGTTTTAATGTTTGTCACATATTTTTTTCTCATAAATGCAAACTTTTGTTAGCTTTACCTGTCAGGGAAGAAACTGTTTTAAAACCATTTTTGTGAAACAAAATTGATATATTTTTATTGAAAATTGAAGCTAGGGACTTGGACTTGAGAATTTGGGAGTTGTCACTTAAATTTTAGCTAAAAACTTTAAAAAGCCCGTTCACTGGTAATTCAAGGCTTTGCTACCCACTTATCGTGTGATTTTTCTCAGCTAAAACTTGGAGCAGGCTTCAGGATCTTTGGTTATTCCCTCTCCTATCCACAAGAAGATGAGTTTTACAGGAGTCTTCTGTGGTCAAACTGTCTTGCACACTTCCTCAGCTGCCATTGAGTGATTCCACTATGGCCAAATCAGGAACCTTAGATGGCTCATCTGATCATAGGAGATTACTAGGCTACCGACCCGGAGGTCATTTTAAGCCTAGCCATTTCATCCTAATGTAATACCATAGATACTCTAGTTATTACCCAGGATTGTATTTATTAATGACTGCTCATGTCCAGCAGGGATGTGGGTGCTATCCGTGGTAAGAAATAACAGTACCCCATCCACTTCTACAGGTTTCTACTGAACACTGTCATAGAAGTGTTGTGCTTCATATGAATTGGCAGCCTAGTCCAAAGATGCGGCTAGGTGACAAAGCTGTCCATCCAGCATGTCCTATTCAAGCTGCAGGCCATATTAGGATATTTATTAATGACTGCTTCCAGCATCCAGCAGGGTGGGTGCTATCCGTTCCGTGGTATAACAGTACCCATCCCCTTCTACAGGTTTCTACTGAACACTGTCATAGAAGTGTATTTGCTTTTCATAATTGGCAGCCTAGTCCAAAGATGCGGCTAGGTGACAAAGCTGTCCATCCAGCATGTCCTATTCAAGCTGCAGGCCATATTTAGGTCCCTGGACCTGGTAGTTCTTGTCCTGTTTGATTTACAGATATTCAGCAAATTCATTAGGTTTGGGTCAGAGATTGCTCTGTAAGCCAGGCATAAGTCTCCCCTAAAAAGTCTATATGATGCTGCGTACAGTTTTGCGGAATTTGTTTGGTCTGTGTAAGGCATGTGCATGAGTCCCTTGATCTTCTTAGTTAGAAACCTCTGAGGTCTTTCCAGTTGCTGCAGGTACTTTGTACGGTACATGCTGAATGGGGTATTCTACTCAATTATGAGCCTGATTAGTGACGAGTATAGAGGGGTTACAATCTCCTTTGCTGTAGAGGAAGTGCCTTTGCTAATCAAGTGTGCTACATAGAAAGCCTTCCTTAATACAGTAGACATGTAGTGGTCAAAGTTAAGGTCACAGTCTACTTGTGATAATAGATGTCTTACCACTTCATAGGTACATAGGGTATTGTTGTTAATTTGATAATGTGAAGGGATATTGGTTTTACCGGAGGGGATGATGATGAATTTCTTTGCATTCAGTTTGAGACCATGACTAAGACACTAGTCGTTGGTCTGCATAAGACCCTACTGAAGTATGCTGACATCATTTGGGGATTCAGTAATTGCATCCAGTTTGCAGTCTTCCATACATTTGGTCAGCCACAGCTCCTTAGTTTTGGCCTGAACTTCCGAGAAGTATATGCCAAACAGTAGGAGGCCCAGTACTGACCCATGTGGCACCCCAATGGTGACATGTCTGCTGGTTGATGTGGAGTCACTCACTTTTGATCTTTGTGTGACCAGTTTATGAGGCAGTTGGCAACACATCTTACAACAAAATTTCAGTTTACTAAGTTTATTGGTAATGCCGGAGTGCAGGATTGTGTCAAAGGCCTTTGCCAAGGCGAGGTATGCTGTGTACACAGACTTGTCCTCGTTAGTGCCCCTGGTCATATTTTTGAAGAAGTTCACAAGGTTTAAGAAGCAGAATCTGCCCTTGACAAAGCCGAATTGGGCTGGATCCATGGTTTAGAGGTTGCCTATGTCTTTATTTATGAGGTCCATGATGATACGTTCCATGGCTTTACAGATAACACTGGTCAGACTTATGGGTCTATAATTCCCTGGGTCTGTTGCTAAGCCACCTTTGTGGAAGGGAATAACTGTTGCTGTTCTCTATTCCACAGTAACAAAGCCAATGATTAGGCTGTGATTGAATAGGGTACTTAATGGTAATTAAATAAACTACTAAAGTTTTAGTAAACTTTTAGTAGTTTATTTAATATGACCAGTGAGTCTCTGTGCTCCTTTCCAAGAATTTTCAGAGAAATGGGTATGGAACTACATAACCACAATGGTGAATCGAGTCAACGTAATAATGTTCCTAATGTGAATAATAATGACAACCATTCTCATGGTACTAAAAATGCAGTTTCTGATGTATCTGGAGGTGCTGGTACTGGCATAATGAAGAAATGGGAAGATGCCCGTAAAAGAACTATGCTTAATCCTTTTGCCATGGTGGGTAAGAAGTCAGAAATTTCTGACAATCCTGAAGCACAAGAACTGTGTTTGAGGCTTGAGAAGTTAATATTTAAAGAAACATCTGTTTTTTATAATGTTGGAAGTTTGCAAAGATATTGCGAACTTGAAATTACTCCACGTGGACTCAGATCTATTAAAAATCCATCTTCTCCTTTTGATTTGACTGATGAGGTGGAATTAAAATTTCAAGAACGATGGATAGCAGCAGCCCACTATTGTAGCCTAGAGTGGGTTTCTATTCTTATTGAACGAGATAACATAAAGAGAGACAAACTTGTTGCTGAGACTAAATTAGTATGTGAACAGTTGGTTAATATCACATCCAATTCAACACTGGAAGGTTTTTTGGTTAATATTAACACCAAATTAGCGAACTATGAAAAAAATTAACCAGAGACATTCGTGATTATGATCACAAGAGGGTTTTCATTTTTACTAATCAAAGAAGCAGGAGAAAGAATGTTACCTTTCAGAAAGGAAATCCGGTTTCTGAACAGTATAAAAATAAGAACTTCCTATCAGGTGAAAGTGGAGCATCATCAGTGGAGGAAGACGAGAGAGATTTGGAAAACTTCCCGGATCTACTGAGGGCTGCAAATTCGGAAACATTTCGGAGAACATATTTGGAATTTAATGGACACCACACCAATTCCAGGAAGAGTTCAGAACGCCAAAGAGACTCGGGCGATGGACGTTACAAAAAAGGTAGATGGACATAATTTGACTACAGGGACTTTCATTGCCGATTATGTGGTTAATTTGTCAAATTATAACTTTGATAGCGTAGAGCAATCTGTTCTGATGAAAGGACTCAAGTTTGTTCCAACTTGTCTCCCTCGGAGACATGAGTTAAAAATTGAATTGTTCAACTTATGTCGTAAAATGAATTTAAAGGAATACTTTTTTAGAAAAAATGGTGAGTCGTTTAATAAATGTGGTGACATTAATAGTGAGCCGCTTTCAATTAGTGATATTGACAGTGATGAGACATATTATTCTTGTATTTCAGAGGATGAGGGTGAGACTAATGCCTACAGTTGGTTAGATACCAGCAATCTTAAAAGCACTAGTTTATTTTTACCTCCTTGTAAGAATGCTAACATCCAAAAGTTTGACAATATGCTCAATATTATACTAGATAAGGAACTTGAAGCATTTTATCAATGCTTTAATTTAACGAAAGATCAATGGAATAAATTACAGCTACTAAGTAGAAATAATGACATTGTTTTCAAACCTTCCGATAAGGGGGGTAAACTAGTTGTTTTAAATTCAGATGACTATCTTGATATGTGCATGAAACATCTTGATAATGCTGAAGTTTATCTTAGGGTAGATGTTCCTTTTCTTATGGAAGCGGAACAGGAATTTAAAGCCTTATTAAATAAAGGCATTAGATTACATTACTTTACTAAGTCTGATGTTGACCGTAAAATCATTATTAAGGACAGTAAGGTAGCAACATTTTTTTGTCTACCTAAGATACACAAAGTTTAGACGACCACCTGGTCATCCTATTGTATCTGCATATGGGTTTTTCACTTATAATTTGTGTAGTCTGTTACATGAGTATTTGCTAAAAGAAGTTATTACACTACCCTCATATATCAAAGATTCGTTTGATTTTCTTCATAAGATTAAATATATTTGTTGGGTAGAAGGCATGTATTTTATTACTATAGATGTGGTGAGTCTTTATACAAATATTTCTCATAATTTTGGCTTGGAAGCAATATTGTTTTTTATGGGTGATAGTCCAAAAACACATTATATATTAGAACTTGTTGAATTTTGTTTAACTCATAATATCTTTGAATTTAATGGTGTCTTATATAAGCAAATGATGGGAACAGCAATGGGGACTGCTTTTGCCCCTGCTTATGCAAATTTATTCATGGACTTTTTTGGAAATAAATATGTGTATAGACATCAATTTTTTAGAAAACATGTAATAAAATATTATAGATTTATTGATGATTTAATTTTTATTTGTTATGGTGGTTATGATTTGTCTACTCAATTTATTCATGAATTAAATAATAATAATTTAGGTATTAAATTTGATGATGTGCAAACAGGATTACAAGTTAACTTTTTGGACATTGCCCTTACAGGGGTTAATTGTAAAAAAATACAAACCAATATACATAGAAAATTTGATCAGATTAATTGGAAAATGTGTGGCAGTAGTTGTCACCCTGCTCATACCTTAACAGCTATTCCATATGGTGAATTTATTAGAATCAAAAGATTAAGTACGGATAGTAAATTAGCTTTTGAAGAAGCTTCTAAAGCAGCTGCTATGTTTATTGGTAGGGGATATAAGTCAGATGTTATGAATAGTTTTGATGAAATATTTGACAAAAAAAGTATAATAAATAATTCTGTAGATAGACATAGGAACATTAATTATAATAAAAATCAATTGGATAAGGAAAAATTATTTTTTGTAACCAAATACACTAATTTTTCCCATACCATCAATGGTATAATAAAAAAGTATTGGGACTTCATAAAAAATAAATTGGTTCACTGAAGGATATGGACCTGGTTATATCTTATAAGAGAGGTAAAAACATTCAAGACTTTTTGGTACACAGTGTATATAAGGAACCAAGAAGGAATATGTTGACTAATATTAATATGATAGGAACTTTCCCTTGTGGCAATTGTTCAATCTGCAAATACATAACTACTGAAGTAACAAAAATTAATGGTAAAAAATTCACTACTAGAGCTAAATATTCATGCTCTAGTACAGGAATAATTTATATTATTTTTTGCTCATGTAAAAAATACTATATTGGTGAAACCAAGAGAGCTTTATCTGACAGAATAAAAGAACATGTCAGGGATGTTAGGAATAAGAAAATGAATAGTCCTATTTTAGAACACTTTAATAATGAACATCATGGCAATATGGAATGTATGAAGGTTTCTATATTAGAACATGTACCATTGCAATTTAATAATGTAGGATTTCAAAAAAATGTATTGAGACAAAAGGAATCAGTTTTGATTATGAAATACAATACTTTGTTTCCACATGGATTGAACAAGGAATGTAATTGGCAAAGTTTTATTTGATTACTGTAGCTTTAAATGTTTTAAATTGATCTGTAACAATTGATTAATTGTTTAATTGTATCCATTAATATGTTTTCTATATATACTGTTTTTTATTAGTTAACACTTTTTACTCTGTAAAGGCTGTAGAAGTTGGATTGTGTTTATTAAATTTTACGAAAGTAGAGCTGTTACTCACTGATTTTTCTTTGGTCATTTTTCAGTTACTTAATGGTAATGCTCGTTCATGTTCTAGTTGCTTTAGAAGACAGCTTGGGATGCCGTCTGGTCCCATAGAGGCTGTGTTTTTTGCTTTAGACAAGGCTTTAATAACCTGCTGTTTAGATATGTAGGGTGGGGGGATGTTGGGTTCAAGGTTTGTGATAAGTTTGGAGGCAATAAGGGAGTAAAAGCTTCACCAAATCTGTCTGCTAGCAGGTTTGCTATCTCTGCAGGATCGGTGTGTGTTTTACCATTATTCACTTGTTCGGCACATGGTTGAGTCCTACATTTTAGCTATGTACATAGCTGTAAAAGGCCTTATGATTATCCTTGGCTGTGATTGCTGAGTTTTTCTCAAAGTTACCCTTAGGAGGGATTGACATGTTATCTTATTTGCCTGCTGAAGCTGAGGAGGGTGCTTTTGCATTGTTGCGGTCTCACCATAGTTTTCTTAGACAGCCACTTTTTGCATTTGTTGTAATGTTTGTTGATGCTGGATGTGCACCAGGGCAGCTTTTCTTCCTTGGGGCTCTGGCTTTGATTCTCTCTGGAACAGCTGAATCTATACACTTATACAAGTGATTGTACAGGGCTTTAGTGTAAGCTTTGGTGTAGTTACCACTTCCAGCTGGGGGATAGTCTTGAAATGCATTTATACCTTCCCCTAGGAGGATATAGTTTGCTTTGGTGAAGTTTTTTAGTCTGACTTCACCCTTTGTGAGTTCTGATGTTAGTGCCAGTTCAGCAGCTTGATCCAGAGTTTCCAGGCGTTTTCATTCTCTTTGTGAGAAATATTTAACTTTTATAACCTTTTTCTTTAACCTTTTGTGTGAGAGTGTGTTTAGCTCCCCTTTTCTGTCTAAAAGCTCTCTTAGTTTTAAATTATTTTATTTCTATCTAACCTCCCCCTTCCTCGTGGTTCCGTCAGGGTTGTGTGTGTGTGTTTGGGGCTTTGTGTGTGAGAGTTACTTTTTTTAAGTATGTCTGAGGCCCCAAAGATAATGTTTTCTAAGTGCACCGAGTGTGGCCATAAGCTGTCCCTAGCGGATGGCCACACTCGGTGTGTCTTGTGCCTTGGGGTTGAACACCTGTCCTCTGGGTGTACCATTTGTGCAGCGTTCAACCCCAGGGCACTTAAGGACCGGAGGTCCAAGCTGATTCTGTCGGGTCTTCTGCCCCCGGACTCGGCTTCTACCTCCGGTCCTCCCGTGGCTCCCGCTGTGGCTGCGGCTGCCACTCCTGCTTCCCTCCCCTGGCGGGAGGCCAGGAAAGAAAGGAGGAGGGAGAAGCACCACAAGCGCCGGGCCGAGGCCTCCGCTTTGGCCCCCCCCCCGGCTAAGCGGTCTTCTCTTTCCAGGTCTTCAGGGTCTCCTCCTTCTCAGATTCAGTCCCCGTGCTTTTCATCGGGTCTTGAGGAGGAGGAGACCCGATCTCCTTTGAGGTCATCGAGGCGACATTCCCGCCCCGCCTCGGTGGCCTTGTCGAGATCTACTAGAAGTCTCACAGATGCAGATTTGGACCGGATGATGAGAAGATTCCTCCAGACCCAACCGCAGATGGGAGTGCTCCTGCCTCCCCCCCCCCTCCGGGGGGGAGCTCGACCCCCTTCTTTGCCCCAATAGCTCCTTCTCTGTCCTGTTTCCCGGGTTCGGAGTCTTCGGAACCGGGCAGCCTTGGAGCCTGGGTTGTGTTGGCGTCGATAGTCTCGGGTACTTTGGCGCCGACACTTCCCTCGAGTGTCGGGTCCATTTTCTTCGGATCCGAGCTCTCGGAGCCAAGGGCTGAGCTTCAGATCCGGCGGTATTGGTATGCCTTCGGCTCCGTCTGGGTCGGAACATACTGGTCCGTCGGATCCGATCGCTTTGGCGCTGGCCCTGATCCATCCATCAGATCCGAGGGAGAGTCTGCTTTCGTATCCCAGAGGGAGCAGCTCTCCCTCGGCATTTGACGTGGTGGAGAGGGTCCTGTCAAGGGATTCCAGGCCCCCGACCCTGGCCACGGCTCCACCCTGCACTCCTTCTCAGTTGGGCCCGACTTCCATCATCCGGCCCCAGGGACAGCCTGCTTTGACATCCCAGGTAGTTCCATTGGAACAAGACGTTGCTGGTGAGACCTCCTTGGACAGCCCCCCCGAGGAGGTTCCTCACAAGCGAAGGTGCAAGAGGAGGCACCTGGACTCCCCCGAGTCTTTGACTGAGGACACAGATTTGGAGGAAGGGGAAGGCTCCCCAAGATCACCCCCCAAAGATGTCTCATTTGGTGACATCATGGAGATACTCAGAATAAAGGGGGGGTGGTCTGCCCCAAAGCCTACCTCGGACAAATCCGTGTTCCTGGAGGCATTTGAAGCAGGCCCTTCTACCTCTTGGGGGTCCCGTCTGGCCGACCCCCTGGTAGACTTGATCACTACCAGGGTGTGGAAGGAGCCGGACACTGTGGAGCCAGTCTCCAAGCAGCCGGACAAGATCCTTAGCCCACCCTCTGACAAGTCCCACTGGTGTAAGGGTCCCTCTGTAGATGCCATGTTGGTGGCGGCGGCCACCAAGAGGGAACTTGCTCAAGAGAGTCCCTCAGTTCATCCCCCGAGCAAGGAGTCTCGGTCGATGGACTGCCTAGGGAAGTGGGTGTTTAGTTCAGCTACCTTCTCTGTGAGGTCGCTGAACTACATGGCACATGTGCTCCGACTGCAGCGAGACCTTATCAAAGAGTACACTGCGTCACCCCCCGAGTCCATGTCGGCGGAGGACAAACAATTGCACTCCACCCGGATGGCCACTCTATGATCTATATCTAACACCTCCATGCGGCTTCTGTCTCATGCCACGGAAGAAGCCGCTAGAGCCGGCAGAGCAGGCCTCATTACGAGACGTCAGGCCTGGCTCCGGCACTGTGATTTTGCGGAACCCTTTTAGGTGTTGTTCGCTAATGCCCCTTTTGATGGTTCTGTCCTCATCGGCAAAATCGTGCAAGATACCTTGGTACAGAGTGAAAAGGACAGGAAGACATTGTCTGCCACCGGAGTCCGCTTCTCTGCTCCCCAGAGGTCCTTTTCTAAGAACCAAAAGGGACAGAAGAAGATGTGGTTCTGGAAGTCATAACAGTCCCGTCCCACTCCGGACTCCCAGCCCTTCCATGGCAGAGGAGGGCAGGGTGGATGCCACCCTAGAGGCAGAGGGGGCCCGTGGAACTTTGGATCCAGAGAACCCTTCTTGGACCAGCCCACGCAACACCCCTGAGGGGTTGCCCGACTGCTCCACTCTGGAGGCAGTCGGGGGCGTTTCTCGAAGCACCCAGCAGCTTGGGAGTCCATCACGACAGACTGCTGGGTGCTTCGCATCATATCCAGAGGATACCAAATTCCCTTTTCTCGTTACCCACACAACCCCAGATACCTCCTCGATGTCCCACTCGATCAGAGGGAGGCCGCAGCAATGGAGATCCGACACTTGCTGGAAAAAAGAGCCCTCCAACAAGTCCCCCCAGTGCAGGTCCGGGCTTTACTCCAGGTTCTTCTTGGTGCCAAAAAAGGCGGGGGACTTAAGACCGATCCTCGACCTCTCTTCCCTGAACCTGTCAGTAACCAAAGAGAAGTTCCGCATGGTCACTCTTCAATCCATCCTCCCCCTTTTGCGAGAGAACGATTGGATGTGCTCTATAGACCTCAAGGATGCGTACTACCACATTCTGATCGACAGGTGATCCAGGAGGTTCCTCCGCTTCTGGCTGGGAGCCAGTCATTTCCAATTCAGGGTCCTCCCCTTTGGTCTCACCACAGCCCCCAGGGTGTTCACCAAAGTGTTAGCAGTGATAATGGCCCACCTGAGGCTCCAGGGAATTCAGGTCTTCCCGTACCTGGACAACTGGCTCCTGACCGCCCCGACAATGCGTCTACTCTGTGCAGCCAGAAACTACTTTCTTTGTTTAGCTCCCCGGCTGGGGATCACTATCAACACAGAGAAGTCGTCTCTTACTCCGACTCAGACTATAGACTTCATAGGGGCCAAATTGGACACAAACAAGCTCCTAGCTTTCTTGACCACAGACTGACTACTATCCCTGAGACTACACGTGCAGGCCATTCTGCAGTCCCCAGCTCCCCCAGCAGAATTGGTCCTGAGGGCTCTTGGCTCGATGGCGGCAGCTATCAATCTATTGCCAATGGCACGTTTGAACACCCTCCAGGTCCAGTGGTCCTTTCTTCACTATCCTCTGAGCCATCCCGTTCCCCTCAGCAGTGCCTGCAAGAGTGCCCTCCTATGGTGGCTCCAATCTCCGGACCTCCAGCAAGGACGCCCCTTTTCTATGACCCCTCCACTAGCCACGGTGACCACGGACGCCTCCCGCCTCGGGTGAGGGGGCATTGTTCGGGCAGGACAGTCCAAGGCACATGGGACCTCACGGAGACCTCACTGCATATCAACGTCCTAGAGATGAGGGCAGTGCTGTTAGTGTTGAAAGCACTCCAGGACCTTCTTCCTGTAGGAGCGATTGCGATTCAGACAGACAACATGTCGGTTGTCTGGTACATCAACAAACGGGGGGAACCAGGTCTTACCCACTCTGTCGAGAGGCCATGAGGGTGTGGGAATGGGCGATCTCCACCAACCGCTTTCTCATAGCAATGCACATTCCGGGATGGTCCAACATTCTAGCGGACAAACTAAGTCGCACCATCCTGTTACCATACGAGTGGTCTCTGAATCCCGAGATAGCGAACCAGATCTTCGCCAAATGGGGTCAACCCTGTTGCGATCTCTTTGCCTCTCCCTCAAACACAAAATGTTACGACTACTTCGCTCTCATTTCCCCCTCCGGGGAACCCCCGAGAGACACTCTGGTGCATGCTTGGCCTCCCGGTCTTCTTTATGCTTACCCTCCTCTTCCTCTGATGCTGAAGTTTTTGCAGAAAGCCAGTTGGTTGGGGAGCAGGATTATCGTCATTGCCCCGTTTTGGCCTCGTCAAACCTGGTCCCCTTACCTTTGGTCTCTTCTGGTGAATCCTCCTTGGATTCCGGATCCCCGTCCGGATCTAATATCCCACCCCCTAGATCTCCCAGTCCCGAACCTGGACAACCTCAAGCTCACAGCTTGGCTGCTCCAGTTCCACTCATAGCTAGGACTCCCGGTATCTCTTTCCCAGTTAAAACCATTCTAGTAGCAGCGCACAAGCCTTCTACTAGGAAGATCTATAGCAGCAAATGGAAACGTTTCTCCATTTGGGCGGAACACAAAAATTTGGATCCTTTTACAGCTCCTTTGCCCTCTGTATTAGACTTTCTGTCAGGACTGTTTCATCAGGGGGCTAGTTCCTCCACAGTCAAGGTCCAACTGGCAGCTATCTCTCATTATCATGTTGGAAACGAATTGGGCCATTTGATCACCACGAAATTGTGTAAGACCTTTTTGAAGGGCACCTTTCTGCTCAGACCCCCAGTGAAGGATGTAGTCCCTCCTTGGGATGTAACGCTGGTGCTTCAGGCTTTGACAGCTCCCCCGTTTAAGCCTGCAGCTTCCATAGATCTTAAATTCTTGTCATGGAAAACGGCCTTTCTTGTCGCCATCAACTCGGCTCGAAGGGTCTCTGAATTACAGGCCCAGTGTGTAAAACCCCCATACTTGACCTTTCACAAGGATAGAGTTTACCTCAGGACCAATCCCTCCTTTCTTCCCAAGGTTGCCTCTGAGTCAAATATTAACTAGTCCATCAACTTGCCGGTCTTCTTTCCTAACTACCATAACAAAGGGGAATACAAATTATACTCATTGGATGTGCATAGACAACTTCACTTCTACATCCACAGGACATTTGGTCATAGGAAATCCGACCAGTTGTTCGTCTCCTTTGCAAATTTAACTTGGGTAAATCTGTGTCTAAAGTCACACTCTCTAGATGGATTTCACAGTGTATCCTTTTACCATATGAAAGTTCGGGCAGGCCCACACCTCAGGGAGTCCATGCCCACTCTACTAGATCTATGTCTACCTCTGCGGCTTTTAGAGCTAGAGTTTCTTTGGATGATATTTGCTTGGCAGCCACTTTGGCTTCATCTTATACTTTTATCAATCACTACAAATTGGACATTATCTCCAGAGGGAGAGCATCCTTTGGCTCTGCAGTGCTCCGGAACATCCTTCCATGAAGGCCGCCCAAGATTCAGGTAGCTGGTGATTCTGTCCGAAAGGTTGCTGCACAAATGAAGTTAACTACTCCAGATTAAGAAGTTATGTACTCACCATAACGTTCCATCTGAGTAGGTAAACTTCATTTGTCAGCAACCGTCCCTCCCTCCTGCCCCCTCACTTGCAAATGTTCTCATACTCAGGTCCATGGGTTTTACCCACTTATCTTGGGATTAATCATTGTTAGCAACTTCTGCTGTTGGGCAAACTTGATCTGAGGCTAGTCAGGGTTGGCAGGGGATTATGGGTAGGGGGAGGAGCTTGGAGCTCGGATCTAAAGCTGTTGAAAACTGCCGTCTCGGATCCGATTCCCCAAAGGTTGCTGATAAATGAAGTTTACCTACTCAGATGGAACATTATGGTGAGTTCATAACTTCTTATTTTTTGAGTGTTACACCTTAAGGGCTTGGTAGGTGAGACACTGGTGTTATGTGTCTTGGGTGCTGTGGGAACTATGTTAGTTGTAGCTGTCTGTTGTTTTGAAGGTCTGTGGTGTTTCGGTAAGTTTTTTGAGAGAACCTCTGTGTATGTTTATTTATGTCTTGGGTGCATACTATGTACGTGAGTAGTAGTGGGTGAGTTGACAACCTCTTCAGTGTTACTGTTTTGAGTGTGGGAGAGCAGGGATTCAAGATTCTTGGTGTAGCTACATCTCTCTCACTCTGTACTACAGTGAGTTATTAGTAGACGACTGTCAGTGTACATGAAGCAGTGGCTACACTGCCTCAGGAGACCCAAGTTTACATGCTTGTAGGAGAAACAAGGGTGTTCCACCTGTCCATAATGGTAGGTTTGAAGAACTGTTATCACAAAGGGGGTGCTTTCAGAACTAATGTAGGAGGTGCCTGAAGATGGGTATTTCTGGTAGGGTTTTTTTGGCTGGTGATTTAATAAGTCACAGCTCACTAGGATTACTTCTTAGACCAGAGATGTATTAAAGGTGACATCTACACTAATGTATTGCAGCTGTATCTAAGGGAAAATTCTCAAAATTATCTGTCTGGCTGTGGTACACAATTGCACAGTAGTGAGCGATGCTGAGCAGTGCGCAGACAAGCAGAAACCTACTCAAATGTGAAACTTAAATATCAATCCTGCTGGCATTGCTTCTCAAAAAGCTAATAAGGACTGGGAGACAGGCATGACCTCTGGGGCTGTTGGGTTGCCCTCTGTGGGCAAGGGAGAACCACACTTCTTGGTCTCGGAGGAGGTTGTGGATGATGTTTTACTGCAAAATCGACACAAGTAGCCTAATTCCTGAGGAACAGCCCCATGCTTAGGTTGGTGTTTTCTTGATTATCTCCTAGGAAAAGAAAACAAGAAGTTAGATATGTCTTGTGCTGCTTCGCAGGATGGATAGAGAATATTAGATGGGTTTTGCAAAGGGCTTTTTTCAAACTTTTCATTCTTTAAATTCTGATTCCTCTCTAAATTTTAAAAGAGAAAGATTTTCTCCTCTTTCAGACACTGATTTCCAGTCTGAAGGACATGAATTAGACTGGGATTGTATTTCTCCAGTGCCTATGCCACAAGAAGGAGATCAGATTCTGAATAAAGGTTTGCTTTAGATTCTCCCCTTCAAATAGTTATCTATTTCTGAAACCATATCCAGAATGAAAGCCTTGTTTCACTGGGAACAGAATGAAGTTCTAGAATCCCAGCAAAAATATTGACTTATTACAGATAGAGTTTCCTCAGCCTAAATCTGTTCCTTCTGTCTTACCAGCATTGGAGAATGCTTTCTTGAGAGCCTGCAGACAGTATGCCTAACAGTTAAACTTCCATTTCCAGAAATTTTGATAGAATATATAAGGTTCCACAGATCCACAAATTTCTATTTTCTAACCTCAAATTAGACCCTGCAGTTATTTATTTGGCAAAACCATATATGTGAAGTTGTTCCATCTCGCCGTTCATTCTTACAGATGGATTCACAGCCAATCCTCGGCTCCGAGTTGGCCTTCTACAAAGCTAAAGGTCTTCAGGCAGCTCGAGGCCAAGTCCCTGTCCCATGATGCACCTTGAGTTACCTCAGATCTAGTTTGCCGCTGCAGCAGATCAGAGGTTTCCTCACAGCTCGAGCCAGTATAACATAATTTTTCTCAAAATGTTTCTATTTTCTATCCTGTTTCTTATATATTGATAGTTATAACTTTAGAACATAAATAGCTTGTTAAATTGTTAGCTTAATTCTGATAGTTTCTTATACTCCTTTTGACCGTCATTTTTTATAGGCCTTTAATATTCCCTTTCCCTTTGGTGTGCCTTTATATTAATAGCTTAGTAGTGTGGTTTATAAGCATTTATAGACTTTAGAAATTATGTGTGTGTTTATACATTTACAATTAGCTACATTTAACCATATATGACCCATTTGTTTCTTTAAGGGCTACTTGGCTACTTGCTGTTTATGTATTATAGTGTAGTTTAAATTTGCTAAAATGTGTGTGTGTGTGTGTGTGTGTGTGTGTGTGTGTGTGTGTGTGTGTGTGTGTGTGTGTGTGTGTGTGTGTGTGTGTGTGCGCATTCCTTTTTGATAATAAAAGCCTGCTTGTGTACAGCTGGATAGTTTCATGGCTGACCAAGATAAGATAAACATCCCAAGTCTGGGTTTAAAAAATGTCCGAAGTGTGGACAAAAGATGTCAGTGACTGATAGTCATGCAAATTGTGTCTATTGTCTGGGTGCCTTGCACTTGCAGGAGAGTTGCTCCATCTGCCATTCCTTTTCAAGCCGAGTACTAGATGAAAGGAAAAGAAGATTAATCGATAGAGGGCTTCTAAAATCTTCTTTTCAAGAAGCTTTGGGCGACCATGATAAAACTAGTCAGTCTCCCAAATTTTCCAAGTCTTTTAAGGCTTCATCATCGGACTCATCAAAATCTAAGAAACCATCGACGTTGGCTCCACAACCTTTGGAGCCGCGTGTCCTGTCTTTTCAGAGTCGGTCCCCAGTCCTGGAACCGGTCTCCAAACTATTGAAATCACCTATCCTCCAGTTTGTACCACTCTCCATCCATTCATCTCGGTCCTCGATTAGCTTATCTGATTTGGATGTGGATTGTGTGGTGCAGAAGTTGCTACAAGCACCGGCGTTTGCTAAATATTTATTGGTTCCGACCGAAGTGTTTCGGAACCGAAAACTGTTACTCCACCTATTTCTTTTCCTCCTCCGAGCCATACAGGTCCGTCGGAGCCGGAGGAGTTGGCCCTTATTATTGTGTAGCCTTCGGAGCTGATGCCTGCTCCAATGCCATCGGTTCTATTTACTCAGACTTCCTCTGCACCCATCGAGAAGTTTAGGAGCCGACACTCGCCGGTCAGATCCAGGGACAATAGTCAGACTGACTTGTCGGTTCCAACTTTGCTTCTCGGGGCCTAGGCTCAGATGAGTTCAGCTCCTACATCTGGATCGGAGCCCACTGCCAAGGGGATCAGTTGTTCCTTCAGATCCAGCGGTTCTTTCTCATTGGAGCAGGGGTGCTTTTGAGGCCATGATGAGAGTAATGTCCCCAGGACATCCACAACTTCAGGACCAACTACCTCCTCCCCAAAAGCGCCTGTGTCCACTTCTGCCTCACAGATCCCTTTGAAGCATAGAGACCCTGAGCCTCAGGAAGCCCCACTGGGTGGCCCATGCTCTTCCAAGACCTCACCAGAAGATCCCACTGATGAGGTTCCCAGGAAGAGCATTTGCAGGAGGAAGCATCTAGACTCCCCGCAGGAGTCTCTCACATCTGACACCGACATAGATGAATCAGAAGGCTCCCCACAGTCCCCCTCTCAAGATATCTCATTTGCAGATATATTGGAAATCATTAAGGAGAGAGGTGGCTGGAAGCCCACCAACCCTACTAAAGATGAGTTGGTCTTCCTGAAGGCTTTCGTGTCTCAACCCTCCACCTCTTGGGTGTCTCCGCCCTTCGATGAGCTTATGGAGCTGGTCTCACGAAGGGTGTTGGAGTCTCTGGACACCATGGAGCCTGTCCGTAGGAGGCCCAGTAAATGTATTTCTGCCCCTCGGTCCTTTCTCACTAAGGGAGTGCCTGTTGATGCCATGGTGGTGGTGGCAGAAACCAAAAAGGAGATGTCAGAAACTTCTTCCTCTGTCCATCCTCCTAACAGAGACTCTAGGATCATGGATAGGTACAGGAAGCGCATGTATAGTTCAGCGACTTTTGCCATGCGTTCACTGAACTATCTTACACGTTTTACAAGACTGTAAAGAGACCTCCTAAAAGAGCTTGGAGATGCTCTTCAAGGTATGGTAGCTGAAGGAGCTTCAGACAAAGTTGCCTCCCAGCTTGCTACCTTTAATTACATAGTAAACTCGTCCATGCATCTCATCTCATATGCAGCTGATGGAACGAGTAGGGCAGCGGGTACAGGAACTACTCTCAGGAGACACTCCTGGATGTGCTTATACTCCTTTGCGGAGCCCTTTAAGTCATCCTTTGTGAACACCCCTTTTGATGGCTCATCTTTTTTGGGCCCAAATTTAAGGAAACTTTGACCAGGTGTGAGCAAGAAGGAAAGACTCTGTTTGCCCTACCCTAAAGGTCAAAAGGGAGGAAAGATGTGGTTCCGAAAATCCCAAGGAGCCTTTCTGGGCACACGTGGTGAACCCACCTCCAAGGGCAGAGGAGGGGCAATAATGGAATATGCCACCCTCGCAGCAGAGGGGGTCCACATAACCTGGGGGACAGAGACCAGTTCTTTGGGGAAGCCCTACCAGCGCTCCTAAAAGGAGGCCCGACTCTCCTACTCTGGAGGCAGTCAGAGGTCGCTTATCTTTGTATCCAGACACCTGGCTAAAAATAATAATTGATAACTGGGTACAAAGTATAGTTTCCAGAGGACGTTGCTAACAAAAAGTCATCCACCCAGTACCAGTAGACCAGACAGGGTCCGGAACTTACTCAAGATCCTTTTTATTTCCAAAAAAGATAGGGGACTGATGACCTATTTTGGACCTCAGTAGACAAAATAGATCTGTCAAGAAGGAGAAGTTCGGATGGTCATGCTTCAGTCGATACTTCCCTTCATAGCGAAAGACAATTTGGATGTGCTTGATAGATCTCCAGGATACATACTACCATATAAAAATGGCCAGACCATCCAAGGATCATCTGCACTTCTGGCTGGGAGACAATCATTACCAGTTTCAAGCCCTGTCCTTTGGTCTCGCTACAGCCCCCAGAGTGTTCACCAAATGTATGGCAGTGGTCACGGCTCAGCTGAGGCATTTGGGATTCCAGGTATTTCCGTACTTGGACGATTGGCGATTGACAATTGATCCTCACCACCACCACCACCAGGCATCAGCTAATACAAGCCATGGACACCACTCTTACTCTTTGCAATCAACTGGGCATTATCATAAACTCAGAAAAATTTGCCTGGTCACCATCGCAACATATAATTTTTATCGGAGCAGAATTGGACACCACCACCACCACTTTAAAATTTCCATCAGAAAGGATATTACTATTTCATCGGAAAATTCAAAATATCATATCCAGACACAAGGTTCCAGCATCAGAAGTGCTAAAGTTGTTAGGGATGATGGCAGCTGCAATAATAATGATTCCGTTGGGTCGCATGCACATGCGGATTCTACAATGGTTGCTGTTCACGCAATGATCTTATCAAGAGCTCCCAGTGTCTCATCTCATTATTGTAACAAACACATGCAAAAAGGATCTCCGGTGATGGTTGAGCCCTCGTCAAGTAACGATAGATCGTCCTTTTATCCTACCCTCACCATCGACCACAGTGACCACGGACACTTCCATGATCGGGTGCGGTGGGCATTTTCAGGGAAGAACAGCCCAAGGCACATGGACCAAACAAGAGACACATCTGCATATCAATGTCCTGGAGATGAGAGTGCGGTGCTCTTGGCATTGCAGTATTTTAAGGACTCTCTCCCTCTGGGGACAATTGTGATTCAGACGAACAACATGTTAGTGGTCTGGTACTTGAACAAACATGGGGGAACCAGGTCCTATCCCCTTTTTTGAGAGTCCCAAAGAGTATGGTAGTGAGCTACATCCACCCAGCGCTTTCTGGTAGCAATGCACGTCTCAGGGAAATCCAACGTGATTGCAGACAAACTGAGCAGGACAATTTTGTTGCCTCACGAGTGGTCCATCAAAAACGATATAGCGGAGAGAATATTCCTCAGATGGGGCCAACCTTCCTGCGATCTTTTTGCATCCCCCATGAACACAAAATGCAGATGCTACTTTGCCCTGATTCCCCCTCTGGAAGAGTTCCCCAGGGCAAGCACTTGTACACGATTGGCCTCTGGGTCTCCTCTATGCTTTTCCACCAATTCCCCTGATACCCAAAGTACTACAGAAAGCAAAAGCCCTGGGAAGGACCATCATTCTAATAGCCCATAATTGGCCTCATCAGATTTGGTTCCCCTTCCTTCGACTTAGTCTGTTGGAAGATCCTTGGATTCTAGACCCAGTTCCAGACCTTCTGATGCATTCGTTGGGAGCTGTTCATCCCTCCCTTCAGTCCCTAAAAATTACAGCTTGGCTGCTCCAATTCCTAACATAGCCAGGTTCCATAACCTCTCAAATGAAATGCAGCATATTTTAATATCTTCTCATAAATCCTCTACTAGGAAGTTGTACCTTAGCAAATGGAGGAGATTTTCTATATGGGCTTCTCAGAATAACATTGATCCCTACCAAGCCTCTATTTCCTCTATATTAGAATTTTTGGCTATGCTTTTCAACAAAGGAGCTGTGGCAGCTACAATTCGGGTACAGCTTGCCCCCATCTCTAATTTTCATCTTGGTATTGAAGGATTTAACGTAATGTCACACAGGCTATCCAAAGCCTTTCTCAAAGGGACCTTTCACTTTAGACCACCAGTTAAATCCCCTTATACCCCATGAAACCTAAATTTTACGCTCTCACGCATTATTCTCCCACCTTTCGAGCCAGCTTCCTCACGTGATTTGAAGTTTTTGTCATGGAAGACCATCTTTTTAGTAGCCATCATGTCTGCTTGAAGAGTATCGGAACTACAGGCCTTGTCCATAAAACCCCCGTATTTGGTTTCTCATGCTGACAGAGTTTCACGTGAACAAATCTTTCATTTTTACCTAAAGTTTGTACTGAAGCTAACCTTAAGCAGATTATAGATTTACCAGTGTTTTTCCCCCAAACACACCAACAACTTAGAGTATATGCTGCACAAGCTTGATGTTCACAGACAGCTCAGATTTTATCTAGATAGAACCAAAGAATTCAGAAGATCAGAACAACTTTTTGTTTCCTTTTCAGATTCTAGGAAAGGTATGCCGGTAGCAAAAACAGCACTATCTAAATGGTTATCTGATTGCATCATTTTCACTTACTCAGCTGCCAATCTACCTCTACAACACAAAATTAAGGCTCATTCTGCCAGAGCAGTGTCCACATCCTCTGCCTTTTCTGCTAGGCTTCCTGCAGACAATATTTTTGCAGCAGACACTTGGTCAAACTCTCATACCTTTATCACTCATTACAAAGTTTATAGGGCCTCCAGGGACAGGGCCTCCTTTGGTTCTACTGTCCTGAAAAACATACTCCTGTGAGCCACCCGAGAAAGATGGTGCTTGGGATGCTACCCATCTGTAAGAATGAACATTGAGATAGAACAACTTCACATAAAGAAGCTATGTACTCACCATAATGTTCCATGTGAGTTGTTCATCTCGCCTTCATTCTTACTTCCCACCCTCCTACCCCCTCCAGGGTTTTTCGAGGACCAAGATACTAGTTTTATCATGGTTGCTTTGTCTTTCTTTGGTTTTTACCTAAAAAAGTGTCATTATGGCATATGGTGTTATTAGAGGCAGCAAGCTAGATGTGAGGTAACTCAAGGTGCAGCATGGGATAGGGACTTGGCTTCGAGCTGTCTGAAGACCTCGAGCTTTGTAGTAGGCCAACTCAGAGCCAAGGATCGGCTCTGAACCCATCTGTAAGAATGAAGGCGAGATGAACAACTCACATGGAACGTTAGGTGAGTATATAACTTCTTTTTTCCAAATATCTTGACTGCTAAGCATATCCCTTCTAACAGTGATGAAAAAATGTTTGACATTTTTGAGAAGAAAGTATATTCTTCAACGTTAACCTTCAGAATTCTGTCTGCTTTCAGTATTATGTCAAACTTTCTGTTTGCTTCTTTTGAAAATCTGAGAAAGCTGTTATCTGCCCATCTTCAGAAATTAAGACATCTCTGAGTTTGTTAATAGCTTCTTTTTCTCAGGCATTCAAACACTATTTCAGGTATTATGATTCTGCTGATACTGTATCTGGGGCAGCTGCTCCTGGATCAGTCATAAGAATGTTTCTTGGCTACATACACAGGAAGTTTTAAAGCTGAGATCTTGAACTGTCTGCTAAACAGAAAGGTATTGCTTTGCCCTTGTTCTTTTGAGGTATTTAAAAGATCTGATGAAACAGGGAAGTTAATTCAAGAGGTTACTCAGATTTTTCATCCCTGCCTGCCAAAGGTTAATAGGGTCTTTCCATCCAATTCAGTATCTTTTCACAGAAAACAGATTAAACAGGCTCAGTAAAGTTCAGGCAAATAGAATTTCAAAAAGCAAATGGCAGTGCTGTTCTCAAAAGAAGGAATGGAAGCCTCTCAGAACCAAACACAATCCATTCAGATGTTTCTCCTTCACACCCTGACATCCATTAAATATTTCCCAAAGTCTAGGTCTTAATTTTTCTCAGGGCATTAGATAACCTTAGACATGAAAGTTCAGTGAATCATTCAAAAAGGATGCAGTTGGCAGTGGGTCTCTGCTTTTCAGGGAATTCCTCCTTATCTTTCAAACCAAACCTCTGTGGTTCTTCCAATCCTGGATCAAATGATGTCTTTAGGGGGTTTAGAGACAATTCACCCAGAACAAACAGGGAAAGGATTTATTCAGGAATCTTTCTAATGCAAAAGAGAGTATAAACTTGGAGACCAGTCATATAAAGCCCTAAGTTTCAAGATGTTTTCCCTACAGTCTGTTTTTACTTCTCATTTCACCTCTAATTTTTTATTAACTGTAGATTTAAAAGATGCTTATCACCACGTGCCAATTCTCAGACTTGAGACATTTTTAACATTTTTTATGTATGACAACATTTTCAGTTCTCTGACTTACCCTTTGGTAAATGTCTATTGCTCCAAGCATCTTTACAAAGTGTCTGGCAGTGGTAATAGCTCATTGCAAGTTGCAAGGTATTAATATTTCTCCGTATTTAGAAGACTGTCTTGTATTTGCAGACTGTTTTCAGAATATCAGGAATCTCTTGACTTGAGTAAAGAACATCCTCCTTAGCCTGGGATTCCAGTTGAACATACATGAATATTCTGTCAGTCCTTCTCACAGAATAGTGTTTATGGGATGCCTTTTGGATGCATCCCTCTTGAAGACTTTTCTTCCACAGGACAAAGTAGACATTTACAAGTATCAGTTTCTGCTTTTCTCTAGTCAGTCTCTGACTTCAGACAGGGAATATCTCAAGATTCTGTGATTCATGGCCAATATAATTTTCATGATTCCTCTGGCCAGACTCTACATGAGATAAATTCAGTGGCTCTTCAAATCTTTTTGGACCTATAGCCGGTATCTTTTCAGATCCCAGTGATGAGATGTCAGAAGAGAGTTGTGAATGGACTAGTTGCCTCCCAATCCAGATCTCTCCTTCTCCCTTCCAGCTCCAACTCATTCTGTAACCACAGATCACTCAGACTTTGGTTGGACAGCTGTTTTTCAAGAAGGTGAAACTTCAGGGTCTCTGGAAAAGCAGGACAGGCTAAGCAACATACATGTCAAAGAAATGATGAAAGTAATAAACACACTCAGCATTTTAAAACACACTCAGCTTTTTAAACCTTCTTTGAATTCCTGGCACTCTGACAGAAATTACAGACAGTACCACAGTGACGTGGTACAAAAAGAGATATGGGAGGAGATCATACTCCCCTTTGGAGACTAGCTATGGTAATCTGGTGCCAGACAACTTATCACAGTCTATCCCTTCAAGCTACATACATTCCATCACATCAAAACATTATTGCAGGCAAGCTAATCTGGACCAGGACAGACCCTCTTGAATGGAAACTGAACCTAAGAGTCTTCCAGGAATTGATCCAGCTGTGGGGAGCTCCTCAGATTGAACTGTTTGCCTCATCCACAACAGATATTTAAAGAAATTCTGCTTCAGGATTCCTTGCAAGCAGACACAGAAGACAGATGCCTTCTCATTCCCATGAGCTGGAATATTCATGTGTCTTTACACCCTGTCCACTGTTATCCACTGTAAAGATTCAAACGACCTCCCAAAAATAATTGTGGCAACTCCCTTTTGATCCAGGCAACAGTGGATGTCCTTCCATATCACTGTTGCAGTATTCATAACGTGTGGGATCTCCTGCCAAGGATATGTCTGGCCAGTACACCAAAGCCTTTAATTTTTACCAGCATTGTACATCAGACATATGCTCCCCACATCAGTGTAGGGCATAAAGATGACATATGGATGCTCCAAACTCAGAACTTCTTTGCCGCCAGTCCGAACAGCATAGTTAAACATTGGTTTGAATACTCTTTGCTTTGCTGGTTATACCGAGCATCTTTCAGATAAGTATGCCATTAGGGTTGCTTTTCTTTTCTTTTATATTGTACTTTGAGAGATCATGTCACCTAAGAAAGGGAAATGTCAGTGTGGGAGCCAGATTCCCCATACAGATCATCATGACAAGAGTCTGTTTTGTCTAGGCACTTCTCACTACCACATTCCATGTTCTATTTTCAGGCTTTTGTGCTGCAGACTATTCATAGTCATCTGTCTTCACTTTCCATATCTTGAGAACCAACATCTCAAGTTGTTGACCCAGGGTACCATGGCTGAATCCACCGACCCCCAAGGTACAGATGCCGCATAAGAAAAAGCCAAGAAGTTGAGGTCTGACACTGCTGCTGCTGTCCAGCCTCAGCCAGACATCTCACTTGAAGTGGATAATACCCTTGAATACTGCTCAGTGTTGATGTCTCTTCTCTCTGCCACAACCCTTTCAGAGGCAGGCATGGAGCCGACTTCTCACACATCCTCTGAGGCTTTACAAACATCTGCAGTGGACGTGGAGGGGGAACCATGGCTGATCATATCAGAGTGGCCAGGTGGGATTTCCCCGGATCTTAGAGAGGAAGTTCCTGGTACCTTGATTAAGTTGAGGCAGGGTTCCTAGCCACTGGTGTTGTTTAAAACCAAAGTCCCCCTTAAGAAGAGACAAAGGGCTAAGAATATTTCCTCCACTCCCAAGGATTCTCAGAAGGAGTGGCAGTATTTTACTCAGGGCTTGTTTAAGGCCCTTATGGCTTGAACTACCCAAGGGGGGTACTGTTCCTGCCCCTCCTTAGTCTTATAATCCTAAAAGATCTAAAGAACTGGGTTCCTCTTCTGAGGAATCAGACTTGGATGGGGATTTCTTGGTGTACTCCTCCCAAGTACTGTGACCTTTGGATTATGGCTCTGAGGAGGAGGAGGGGTCCTTAAGTCCTGACTCCCCTTTGGAAGGATTGTTCTTTGAGGATAAAGTAGTTCACATGATGGAGCATTTTAATTGAGACTGCTCCAAAGTTTCTGACATCCAGAAAAGGTATTATGACTTGTTGCAAGTGGACTCCCCTAAGCCTTCTGCTGTTCCCTCTGCCTTGACTGCTTTGCTAGGTACTTTTTCAGGCGCTTCCATGACCCTGTTCCCAACCTCCTACCTCTGAGAAGTCTGACCATTTTGATAAGGTGCTTGAGGCTTTCAGGTTTCTTTATGAGTGCCCTCCTTCTGATCCCACTGTGGTCTCTGTCTCTGCTGATAAGCCTACCTGACTTTTGCCTTCTTCTTAGTTTCTCTCTTGGACAATGACATTAGAGCTATAGAGAGGCTGTGGAAGAAAGTCTATACTTCTGTCACCCTGGCATTTTATACCGTAAAGTATCTGTCTGTTTGGGAGATTCTGTCTGACCTGCCTGATTCTGAGGCTATGTCCACTGCTCTTTTTTTCTTGGATCCATTTCTCAGGTAGCTCGTACGATGCTGCTGATGTATCCCCTAGAGCTGCTGTTTCAGCCTCTGTCATGAGATACTATTCTTGGCTTTGTCTTCAGGCTTTGTCAGATGATATTAAGGCTAAGCTTTTTGGTGCTCCTTTGGATAATCAAAACCTCTTTGCTATTCCAATGGCTGATTTATTTAAGATGTTACAGAACCAAGGCAAAGTTGTGAAAGATCTTAAGCAGATGGTTGTCCTTCCCATTCCTAAATTTCAGAGGAATTACCTTGCTAAAACTGATTTTCTTTTTAGATAGCCTCATCAGCCCTCTAAAGGTAAGAAAGTTCCTAGGTGGGTTTTTTCTGGCAAACCAACTGAGATGCCTAGACCTTAAAAATCTTACTTTCAAGAAAAATCTGCCTCCTCTCCCCTTGGCCAGGTTCCCTTTTCTCTCAGATTTTCTCTGTCAGTCCCTGTTTGGCAACAAGACTATTTCAGACTCTTGGGTTCTGTCAATCATCCGACAGGGCTACTTCATGGCTTGGAAGACCCTTCCACCCTTTTCAGGCATTCTTCAACCCCTTCAGATCAAATTTCTCATTTTTTAGTGGTGCTGCAAGGTTTACTGGAGCAAGGTGCAAAACATACCATCCCAGAGGTCCGCAGGGGTACAGGATTTTATTCCAGGATGTTTCTGGTCTGCAGAAAGGAGAGGTCCTGGAGGATTGTTCCAGACCTATTCTTTTTGAATACTTTTCTCAGGGTACCCACCTTCAGGATACTTTCCCTCCAGACACTGCTTCCCTGCTTGCTACTTTAAGCATTTTTAGTCTCTCTGGATCTGAAGGATACCTATCTTTATGTTACCATTCACCCTATGTTCAGTGAGTATTTACTTTTCTGTTTCTTCCTCTCATTTTCAATTCCCTGCATTGCCCTTTGGTCTTTCCACAGCCCCAGGGATATTCACCAAGTGCCTGGCTCAAGTCATAGCTTTCTACAGGCTTCAAAGAGTAAAAATATTCCCTTATCTGGACAACCTGCTCCTTTCAGGCTCCTTCTTCTTCCAGCTCCTGTGAGAACTGCACTTTACCAGACTTTCATTGCACAGCCTAGAATTCACCGTCAGTCTTCAGAAGTATGTCCTGAACTGTGCCCCTCTCAGGACAGCATTGTTCTGGGTTACAGGATCCAAACTGTTCCAATGCTGGCTTTTCTGCTTGCTCCCAAGGTGCTGTCTGTAATAACTTTCTTCCAATCACAACTTTCTCTGTCTCTCATGCCTGCCAGGGAATTTCTGAGACTCTGAGGTTCATGGCATTGACCACCCCATGCTCCCTTTTGCCAAGCTTCATATGAGGAGGTTCCAGTGGTACCTGCAGTCAGTGTGGCTTCAGCAGTGCCACCCTTTGGAGGTTAAAGTTCTCTTAATTCCTTGTCTCAAACTCAAGCTTTGTTGGTGGATTCAGCACATATTCCTCAAACCAGGAGTCCCTTTCCAGGCTCCTGCTCAGTCCAGGAGCTCTTTACAGATCAGGGGTGGGAGGGGGGCTGCCTCTGGCAGTATGAGTATTCAGGGTCTCTGGTCCCCTTATCAGCAAATGGTTCACATCAACATCAAGGAGACATGGGCACTTATTCTTGCTCTCCAGGCATTCTGCTCCCTTTGGTCCCCAGGACCTTTAAACATCTAGACAGACTACACCACAGTCAGGTGGTACATCAGCAAGCAGAGAGTACATGATCTTATCTTTGCATACTAGCCCTTCAAACCTAGGATCTAGCTATCTTACTGCAGGTTTCTCTTCAGGCAGTTTGCATTTCTTGGGGACAAAACCTGGTGACAGATTCTCTGAGCAGGTCAGAGAACAACCTTATGAATGAATGATTCACAGAGAGGTGTTTCTGGACACAATTCATCAGTGGGGTATGCCTCCAATGGATCCCTCCCACCTGAACAGAGATCTTCCTCACTTCTATTCTAGAAACCCAAGTCGTCTGTCCCGAAGAGTGGTCTCCATGTCTTTTTCGTGGAAGATGATGTTTCTTTATGCTTTTCCTTCTCTTCCCATGGTCCTACACAAGAATCAGACAGGACTCTCCAAAAATCTTATTAATGACTCCCTTTTGGCCCAGACAGCACTGGTTCCTCATCCTTTATCATCTGGCCAGTTGCAGTCACAACTTACCTCACCAAATGGATTTTCTCACATAAGAGAAGGGGACTCTGCTTCACTTTCATCTGTCCACACTTCATTTAACACTTTGGGTGATATGGTTTTAAACCCCTTTTGACACCGGTTTTCTGAGGACATGCTTATGATTCTGCAGGAGGCCAGGAAACCCAATGCCAGAAAATCATTTATATCCAAATGGAAGGGATTTTCCATTTGTTGTCTTAAGCTTCACCAAGATCCCTTTTCAGTGAGAGTCTCTTTGGTTCTCTTTTACTTGTGTGAACTGCTCCATGCTGGCTTGGTATATTCTTCTGTCAAAGCTCACTTGTTAGCAATCTATGCTTGTTTGCCTTTGAATCCACTATTGGCCTCTCATTTTGAGAGTAAACAATTCCTGAAAGTTCATTAAAACCACAGAAGCTGGCTGAAGAGGTAGCACTTTAATAGATAAAATGTTTTTTTTGTTTGTCTTTCGGCTTTTCCTGGTTAGGGGTCGCCACAGCGGAACTCCGGTCCACTAATGATTGGCATTAGATTTTCACGAACGCCGAGGTGCCAGCTCGACGTTCAACCTTCAAGTAAGGCACGCCCATTTACGCATGTCTTTCGAACGCCCACCCAACCACGGGGAGGACATGCAGACTCCACACAGAAGGCACTCCCCGCACTCCAGCCGAGAATCGAACGGGAGAACCTCTTGCTGTGAGGCAACAATGCTACCGCTACACCACCACGGATACTTTAATAAAATAAAAAAATACATATCAAAAGATGAGCACTTTCCCACTTATTTTATCTATTAAAGTGTTACCTCTTTAGCCAGCTTCTGTGGTTTTAGTGAATACTCGCTGTTTGCCAGAAGTGCTCCTACCATGCTTGTTTTAGGCTTAAGTCCTGAAAGTTGCCCTCCATATCAGGCCTCGAAGAAATCGTATTCCTCCTCCTTGTGACCTTAATTTTGTTCTTGAAAAATTGACACAGGCTCCTTTTGAACTTATTGTTGCTTCTCTGCAGCATTGCACCTGAAAGAGTGTTTTATTGGTTGCCATCACCTCTGCCAAGAGAGTTTCTGAACTCCAAGCCTTGATCGTGGTTCCCCCTTTTTTTTTACGGGGTCATGGTATCTCTGCACACAAATCCTTCTTTTATGTCCAAGATGGTCAGTGAGTTGTCCCTTAATCAAGTGTATCTAGCTTCTTTCCTTTTTTCCTTCTTCACAATTTGCTAGTGAGAAGGTTCTACACACTTGGATCTTCATAGCTTAGTTACTATTTGGACAAGACAAAAGCCATATGCAAATGTGAGCAACTTTTTTGTTTCTTTTAATACCTGGACATTGAGTTTGGCAGTTTCTAAGCAAACCATCTCTCCCTGGAAAGTCTTTATGTTATTCCTTTCATGGCAAACAACTTTCTGCCTCTATTCTGGCCTGTTATAATAGGACAATGGCTTCCACTGTGGCTTTATTAAAGGTTTTGAATATCAGTTCCATCCCTGAAACTGCTACTTGGTCTTCTGTGCATGCTTTCACTAAACATTGCAAGATGGATGTCATTTTCAGAACCAGCTGGTTTTGCCAAGGCTATTCTTTATGGGTTTGTAGAGGGTACCTCTTTGCCTTTCCCCTCCCCTTCCTTACAGTAGATTTTGCACTCTCCCAGAGGTTATGAATACTGCAACAGTGATACTGAAGAACATATAACAGTTGTGTAAAATCTTACCATAGCAGCAGATGTCCTTTTGTTCACTGTTGCAGAATTTAGTCCCTCCTCCCCTCCTACCCCATTTTCTTCTGAATGAGAGGTGTTTGCCCTTCTGTTATACTTCTCCTTTTTTCCCTGGAGGTATATGTTCTACTTTCTCCTGGTTGGTTCTCCTGGGACACTTCAGTCCTGAGTTTGGAGCATCTGTACATCACCTTTATGCCCTACACTGATCCGGTGAGCATACCTCTGATGTACAACGCTGGTAAGAATTAAAGGCTTTGTTATACTAGCTGGACATAGGGCTGTCTTTGACAAGAGATCCCATACGTTATGAATACTACAACAGTGAAAAGGACATCTACTGTTATGGTAAAATTTTACACAACTGTATTTTCTCCCTTCTTTTGAAAATTGCCAATGACAATTACCATAAGCCTCCCCAAAAAGTGAACATGCTCACACACGACAGAGATTGTCTGATACACTCCAGCCTTCAACTTATTCAGTTGACTGCCTATATACATTTTAATCACTTGTTTTCTAAGAACATGCACCAAATATTAAACAAAACTTATAAACCTGATATGAGAAAATCATGTATGGATAAGTGGAAAAGATTTTTTGTTAGTGTCAAAGTAAGAACCAGTACCCCTTTTAAGGCCATCCCCTAGTTCTACAATATTTGTGTGGGTTACTATTTTCTGGCCTTTCTATAAAGATTCACCTGTCAGTCATCTCTGCTTGTCTGTCCATAAATCCTCCCCTTTCTCCCCAGCCTCAAGTCAAACAGTTTTGAAAGGGGTTTCCTTTCTCCTCCACCTAGAAAACAGGTGGCTTCCTCATGGGCTGTACATCTTGCTCTAGAGAAACTTACACTTTTTTTTTCATTTGAACTAGCTTTTAAGGCTGAATTGAAGTTCTTAACTTGCAAAACAGTACTACTCATTTATCTGATTTCTGTATGAAGAGTATCTTGGTTACATGCTTTTATGGTGGGTCAACCTTATCTGATTTTTCATATGTTTGAGAACATATCATTTATTTATGCCTAAAGTGGTTTCACTGTTTATTTTGTGCAAGTTATTCATCTCCTTTCTTTCCATAATCCAAAAAGTAAGAAAGTGAAAATATTTATACTCCTGGTCCACAGTAAACCAGATATTATAATGGAACGTAGTTTCCAAGTGATTAACTCATATATTGCTTTTGTTCCACAGCATAGGGTCTTTGGGTGATGAATCTATCCTCCAGCACGTCCTATTAATAGCCGTGTCGAGGGTTTAAGTCTCTAGCCCTTGTGGCTCTGATGGATCTAGATTTTTGAGGTGAAGCATATTCATCAAATCTGGGTTTGACATGGCCTTGTATGTTAGGCAAAGGTCACCTCTGAGCAAGCGGTTAGCGACTGAATAGAGCTGGGTTCTTTCATTCAGGCAGCATAGGACAGATTTTGAGACCCTTTATCCTTTTGGTGAGGAACTTTGTGGCCTCTCCAGCTGCTGCAAGTGTCGGGTGAGATACATTCCGAAGGGCCCATTGTACTCAATCATTGGTCTGCACAGTGATGAGTAAAGTGAGACTATGACCTCCCTGGATCTAGATGAGATCCTTCATGATAAGGTGGGCAATGTAGAAGGTCTTCTAACTACTTTAGCTACATGGGTGTCGAATGACAGACTACCTATCAACCTGGGTCCCCAGGTCCCTGATAACTTCTTCTGTGCTCAGTGGTTGCCACCTATTTGGTAGCTAGGGGTAACCTTGTTTTTCCCGAAGATATGACTATGCATTTTTGGCATTCAACTTTAGGGGGCGTGGCTCTGGCACCAGTTATCCACGTTTCTGTGAGACCCTTCTGAAGGATATCTGTGTCCAGATGTATTTTCTACTATGGCGCCCAGTTTGCAGTCATCTGCAAACTTTGTCAGCTCATAACCCTCCTGTGTTTGCTTGTACTTCAGAAAAGTAGATGCCAAACAAGAGTGGGCCCAGGACTGAGCCCTGTGGGACACCACTTGTGACAGGCTTTGAGTCTGACATGGCGCCAGCAACTCTGACCCTGTGGGTTCTGTCCTCAACCAGTTTGCAACCCATCTTGTAATGTGTGGGTTAACATTTAAGCTGATGAGTTTTCAATGATACCAGTGGGTATTGTATCAAAGGCCTTAGCCAGATCGAGGTAGGCTGTATGGACTGCCTTTCCTCATCAATGGCTTTGGTGACTGTTTGAAAAAGTCAACCAAGTTTAAAAGGCATGATCTGCCTTTGACAAAGCCAAACTGGGTTGGATCCAAAGTCTGCAAATTCCCTATGTCTTTATTTATGAGGTCCATTATGATCCTCTCCATGGCTTTGCAGATAAGGCTTGTCAAGCTAATGGGCGGTAATTTCCAGGGTCGGTGGAGGCACCGCCTTTGTGAAGTGGGACCACAGGTTGCAGTGCGCCACCCTGATGCGTGTATCCAGAGGTAAGACTTTGATTAAACAGCTGTCCTAGCTGTGGGTTTAATTCTCATTGAGTTTGTGGAGCACAGCCGGGGAGACACCATCAGGTCCCATGGATGCTGTGTTTTGCTTTGGAGAGAGCAGTTCTCACTTGGGCATTGGAGATGTGGGGCTGCAATCGTTTGCAGCAGATATCTCTCCTTGTGGGGGAGGGAGAAGTTTGCACTGAACCTGTCAGCCAGTATGTTGGCAATGTCTGTAGGATCAGTAATCTTCACATCATTTTGAACTAGTTCTGAGCATATCTGGGAGTTTCCTCCCAGGTTTCTATATAGCTAAAGAAGGCCTTATGATTGTCTTTTGAGTCTTTAGCTATTTTTCTCTCGAAATTTGCTTTGGATGATTTTATGAGAGCTCTTAGTTTTTACTTATAGTGATCAAGGGTGTCTTACCTTTTAAGGATTTTGCTCTATCTTGTAGTAGCTTCCTCCTTTTGTTGTAGAGTTTGTTTATGGCTGGGGTCCACCAGACTGGACGCTTACCTTTGGTACAGAGAGTCTTTGTTTTGCTTGGGATTGCCTTATCCATGCAGTCCTGCAGGTGCTGGTAGAAGGCATTTGTAAGTGATTCAGCGGCTTGAGTTCTGTTTTTTTCCGCCTCGGGCCTTAAAGGAGACCACACTAGTCTTTAGCGTGAAGTCGGCTTTCGAGAGTCTTTACTGTGGTCTTTTTATTTCAGGTGGGGTGGAATGAGGACCTCCAGCGAGATTAGTTTGTGATCTGATCTCACCAGTGAGGGGTATACTTCCGGTGTTGAACATTGTGCTCCCATGTTCGTGATGATGAGATCAAGTATGTTATCTCCTTGTGGGATGGTGACTAGTTGTTCCATGGCATTTGAGTTTATAATTCCAGGAACTTTTGGGCTAGGGGGTTTGGGGTTGAGTAGTGTTCCCAGGCTATTTTAGGGTAATTGAAGTCACCTAGTATGATGGTGTTTGGTGATACCTTTATCCCTCTAGTGTTTTCAGAAGGCCATGTGAGGTTCCTGAGTTTGTGAGGTGGCCTGTAACATGCTACAATTTGCAGAGCAGTCTTGCCTATGGTTAATTGCACCTGGATGGTCTCCGATGCATCATGCGTTGCCACCAGTCTTGAGGTGTGGGTGTCCTTGATGAATATGGATACCCCCTCCTTTCTTAGTATTGTCGGTTTTGGGGCCGGGCATGATATGAGGTAAAACCTGTAGTGCTGGGTGCTCTCAGGAGCCTTGAACCAGGTTTCTGTCACAGCACAGACATCGATGTTCTCCATACTGAGAAGGGCTTCGAAGTGCGTGCATTTTGAGATTTAGACTTCTGGCATTGAGCAGCATTACCCTTAGTTTTTTTCTTTTTGTGTTCTAGGGTGGTAGGTTTAGAATTTGAGCCTTGCCTAAAAAGGCACTATGGGGGTGGCAAGAGCCTTTGCCAATATCCGAATCCCAGGGGTGACAGGTGCAAGCCGTCCCTTAAGCAGCGTGGCTTGTCCAGCATGTCATCCCAGGCAGACAGACACTGGATCCCTTGAATGACACCAGTACTTAAGCCAATTGTTAAAGCTGATCATCTTATCTCTGTATTGTGGCATCATTCTTGGTGAAGGTAGGATACTGCTCAAGGTCAGGGTCATACCTGCCTGGGCTACATAATCAGAGAGCTCCTCAATGTCTCTTTTCAAGTAGTCCAAGGAGGTGCGTCTCAGGTCGTTACACCAGCGTGGACAATGACTGAGTCGTATTTGTACCTGCTGTTGAGAGACCTGAGTGCTGCTGTGGGATTCCTGGCGCCAGGCAGGCAGCTTACTGTGACCTTCTGCTTACTCAGTCTGGTGAGGCGGACGTCAGTGTGTCTGACTATGGAGTCACCAATGACTAGTGTCTCTGGCATTGTGTTTGGCCTTAGGGAACGTGACTGTGACTGTTTGACACTCTGACTGTGAGGTCTATGTGTTGCAAAAGGTGTTGTGTTCTGAGGTGGTGGTTGTTTGGGTGTCTGCTTTGGTGGCCTCTGCTGTTTTGGTAGATTTTTGATCAGAGCCTCAGTATGTCTTTGTGTGTTTATGTGTATGATTTGAGGTTGTGGTGGTACTATGTGAGACTGGGTCTATGGTGTGTGGTAACCTTCTCCTCCTGACTGGTCTTGCCAGTCCTATGTTGAGAGCTCAGCCTCCAGTTTGGCGTATAGTTGCATCTCGCATGTATTTGTGTTTTGTGGGAGGAGAGGGTTGTCTGTGTACATGAGGCAATTGTAACATTGCCTCAATATTCCCAGGTTCACCAGCTGAGCAGGAGAGGACACTAGTAACTGATCCTCGACATGCTAGAAGGAATAGACAAAAACTTTAAAAGATTCGGGGGACGTGGGTGACCGAAATGGGGGTTTGCCTTTTGGGGTACTATCTATGACAAGAGTGCATTATCAAGGTAATAAGTACTGTAGGAGCAAGTGCTAGGTTTAACAGATAGAGAATAGTCTACTTGGAGTCAAGTAGAGATGATCCTTTTAGTTCTAGGATCGCTGATTAGATCAGTAGTATAGCTCAAGGAAGGTAGTTTTAGGGAAAATTTGAAGAGTGGACTTTAGGTAGCCGAATAGTTTAAACCTGTAACCGGTGCTTGCCTAGTGTGCAACAGTGGCAACTCCGTGCTAAATCGCGCTAAGCGCTAAAAGCAGCTTTATAGCAGGGGCTGAAATAGACAGGAAATGACCCAAAATGGCCAATAGACTACAAGTTACTGTCTTAAACCACTCCTCTAAGGACATACACGCAGTTCAGTACTCCCCACTCACTGGTGAGTAAAGAAACTTCCCCTGACCAAACAAGGAAAATGGAGAAACACAGGAACCAAGACAAAGCCCAGGGATCAGCAAAATCTGGTCTCTGGAACACTAGTTAGAAAAGTATGGAAAAACAAGGATATTTTTTGTTTTTTCAAGTTTTTACAGAAAAGCAGAAAACACAATAAATGCTATGATTTTCGATTAAATGCTATCAAAAGCTAGTACACTTGAGTGTATTAGCCTGTAGTTTAACTTTTAGGCAAAACTTAAACTAGCAAGTGCAGTAAACAGTTTAGCTTATAAACACAGTAAAAACAGTGCAGACATTGATAAAACTAGCAGAAACAGTGGTGGAAAGGCACAAAAAGTCGAGAAAAAGCCAAGAAAAAATACTTAAAATCTGGAAGGTAGTCTTTTCTGGTCTCTGCTGCTAGAGGAACACTGCTGGCCACCACGAGGAGCTGTGCTGAGTTCTCAATAGCTGGAAAAGCCCGCCAAAACGCGCTTTATAGCAGGGGCTGGAAAAGACAGGAAATGACCCAAAATGGCCAATAGACTACAAGTTACTGCCTTAAACCACTCCTCTAAGGACAAACAGGCAGCTCAGTACTCCCCACTCTCACTGGTGAGTAAAGAAACTTCGCCCTGACCAAACAAGGAAAATGGAGAAACACAGGAACCAAGACAAAGCCCAGGGATCAGCAAAATCTGGTCTCTGGAACACTAGTTAGAAAGTATGGAAAGCAAGGATATTTTTTGTTTTTTCAAGTTTTTACAGAAAAGCAGAAAACACAATAAATGCTATGATTTTCGATTAAATGCTATCAAAAGCTAGTACACTTGAGTGTATTAGCCTGTAGTTTAACTTTTAGGCAAAACTTAAACTAGCAAGTGCAGTAAACAGTTTTAGCTTATAAACACAGTAAAAACAGTGCAGACTTTGATAAAACAAGCAGAAACAGTGGTCGAAAGGCACAAAAGTTGAAAGAGCCAAGAAAAATACTTAAAATGTGCCGGGGTAGTCTTTTCTGGTCTCTGCTGCTAGAGGAACACTGCTGGCCACCACGAGGAGCTGTGCTGAGTTCTCAATAGCTGGAAAAGCCCGCCAAAAGCGCTTTATAGCAGGGGGCTGGAAAAGACAGGAAATGACCCAAAATGGCCAATAGACTACAAGTTACTGCCTTAAACCACTCCTCTAAGGACAAACAGGCAGCTCAGTACTCCCCACTCTCACTGGTGAGTAAAGAAACTCCCCCCTGACCAAACAAGGAAAATGGAGAAACACAGGAACCAAGACAAAGCCCAGGGATCAGCAAAATCTGGTCTCTGGAACACTAGTTAGAAAAGTATGGAAAAACAAGGATATTTTTTTGTTTTTGTCAAGTTTTTTTACAGAAAAGCAGAAAACACAATAAATGCTATGATTTTCGATTAAATGCTATCAAAAGCTAGTACACTTGAGTGTATTAGCCTGTAGTTTAACTTTTAGGCAAAACTTAAACTAGCAAGTGCAGTAAACAGTTTTAGCTTATAAACACAGTAAAAACAGTGCAGACTTTGATAAAACAAGCAGAAACAGTGGTCGAAAGGCACAAAAAGTCGAAAAAGCCAAGAAAAATACTTAAAATCTGGAAAGGTAGTCTTTTCTGGTCTCTGCTGCTAGAGGAACACTGCTGGCCACCACGAGGAGCTGTGCTGAGTTCTCAATAGCTGGAAAAGCCCGCCAAAAGACACTTTATAGCAGGGGCTGGAAAAGACAGGAAATGACCCAAAATGGCCAATAGACTACAAGTTACTGCCTTAAACCACTCCTCTAAGGACAAACAGGCAGCTCAGTACTCCCCACTCTCACTGGTGAGTAAAGAAACTTCCCCCTGACCAAACAAGGAAAATGGAGAAACACAGGAACCAAGACAAAGCCCAGGGATCAGCAAAATCTGGTCTCTGGAACACTAGTTAGAAAAGTATGGAAAAACAAGGATATTTTTTTTGTTTTTTTCAAGTTTTTTTACAGAAAAGCAGAAAACACAATAAATGCTATGATTTTCGATTAAATGCTATCAAAAGCTAGTACACTTGAGTGTATTAGCCTGTAGTTTAACTTTTAGGCAAAACTTAAACTAGCAAGTGCAGTAAACAGTTTTAGCTTATAAACACAGTAAAAACAGTGCAGACTTTGATAAAACAAGCAGAAACAGTGGTCGAAAGGCACAAAAAGTCGAAAAAGCCAAGAAAAAATACTTAAAATCTGGAATTTAGTCTTTTCTGGTCTCTGCTGCTAGAGGAACACTGCTGGCCACCACGAGGAGCCGTGCTGAGTTCTCAATAGCTGGAAAAGCCCGCCAAAACGCGCTTTATAGCAGGGGGCTGGAAAAGACAGGAAATGACCCAAAATGGCCAATAGACTACAAGTTACTGCCTTAAACCACTCCTCTAAGGACAAACAGGCAGCCCAGTACTCCCCACTCTCACTGGTGAGTAAAGAAACTTCCCCCTGACCAAACAAGGAAAATGGAGAAACACAGGAACCAAGACAAAGCCCAGGGATCAGCAAAATCTGGTCTCTGGAACACTAGTTAGAAAAGTATGGAAAAACAAGGATATTTTTTTTTTTTTCAAGTTTTTTTACAGAAAAGCAGAAAACACAATAAATGCTATGATTTTCGATTAAATGCTATCAAAAGCTAGTACACTTGAGTGTATTAGCCTGTAGTTTAACTTTTAGGCAAAACTTAAACTAGCAAGTGCAGTAAACAGTTTTAGCTTATAAACACAGTAAAAACAGTGCAGACTTTGATAAAACAAGCAGAAACAGTGGTCGAAAGGCACAAAAAGTCGAAAAAGCCAAGAAAAAATACTTAAAATCTGGAAAGGTAGTCTTTTCTGGTCTCTGCTGCTAGAGGAACACTGCTGGCCACCACGAGGAGCTGTGCTGAGTTCTCAATTATTTTATCTATTAAAGTGTTACCTCTTTATCCAGCTTCTGTGGTTTTAGTGAATACTCGCTGTTTGCCAGAAGTGTTCCTACCATGCTTGTTTTAGGCTTAAGTCCTAAAAGTTGCCCTCCATATCAGGCCCCGAAGAAATCATATTCCTCCTCCTTGTGACCTTAATTTTGTTCTTGAAAAATTGACACAGGCTCCTTTTGAACTTATTGTTGCTTCTCTGCAGCATTGCACCTGGAAGAGTGTTTTATTGGTTGCCATCACCTCTGCCAAGAGAGTTTCTGAACTCCAAGCCTTGATGGTGGTTCCCCCTTTTTTTTTACGGGGTCATGGTGTCTCTGCACACAAATCTTTCTTTTATGTCCAAGATGGTCAGTGAGTTGTCCCTTAATCAAGTGTATCTAGCCTCTTTCCTTTTTTCCTTCTTCACAATTTGCTAGTGAGAAGGTTCTACACACTTGGATCTTCATAGCTTAGTTACTATTTGGACAAGACAAAAGCCATATGCAAATGTGAGCAACTTTTTTGTTTCTTTTAATACCTGGACATTGAGTTTGGCAGTTTCTAAGCAAACCATCTCTCCCTGGATTTTGAAAGCCTTTTTTATGTTATTCCTTTCATGGCAAACAACTTTCTGCCTCTATTCTGGCCTGTTATAATAGGGCAATGGCTTCCACTGGGGCTTTATTAAAGGTTTTGAATATCAGTTCCATCCCTGAAACTGCTACTTGGTCTTCTGTGCATGCTTTCACTAAACATTGCAAGATGGATGTCATTTTCAGAACCAGCTGGTTTTGCCAAGGCTATTCTTTATGGGTTTGTAGAGGGTTCCTCTTTGTCTTTCCCCTCACCTTCCTTACAGTAGATTTTGTACTCTCCCAGAGGTTATGAATACTGCAACAGTGATACTGAAGAACACATAACAGTTATGTAAAATCTTGCCATAGCAGCAGATGTCCTTTTGTTCACTGTTGCAGAATTTAGTCCCTCCTCCCCTCCTACCCCATTTTCTTCTGAATGAGAGGTGTTTGCCCTTCTGTTATACTTCTCCTTTTTTCCCTGGAGGTATATGTTCTACTTTCTCCTGGTTGGTTCTCCTGGGACACTTCAGTCCTGAGTTTGGAGCATCTGTACATCACCTTTATGCCCTACACTGATCCGGTGAGCATACCTCTGATGTACAACGCTGGTAGGAATTAAGGGCTTTGTTATACTGGCTGGACATAGGGCTGTCTTTGACAAGAGATCCCATACGTTATGAATACTACAACAGTGAAAAGGACATCTACTGTTATGGTAAAATTTTACACAACTGTATTTTCTCCCTTCTTTTGAAAATTGCCAATGACAATTACCATAAGCCTCCCCAAAAAGTGAACATGCTCACACACGACAGAGGTTGTCTGATGCACTCCAGCCTTCAACTTATTCAGTTGACTGCCTATATACATTTTAATCACTTGTTGTTAAGTTGTCAATCTCGCCTTCATTCTTGCTGGATGGGTTCGGAGCCGATCCTCGGCTCCGACTCGGCACTTGCTTTAGCTTAGGAACTCCTTTTACCAGCTCGAGGCAACCCTATATCCCATGATGCAAGGCGGAACTACCTCAGATCTTGTTTGCCGCTTAGCGAAAGAGGTCTCCTTTACCAGCAGAGGTAAGTGAATTTCTTGTCAAAGAAAGAGAAGCTTAGTTAGGGTTTTATTTTTCCCTTTTAGTCATAGTATAGTCTGTAGTAGTTTTACAGCCCACCGTATTCCCTTGTTTTTTAAAACTTTTATACCCTTTTTAAACTTTTAGTGTAAAGTTTTAGTTAGGCCTAAAACCCCAGTTCTTAATCTCTTCCTGTGTGTTTGTGTAGGGGATTAATTTTGTGTGTTTGTTGGGGTTTGTGTGTGTTTTCTTCCTCCTAGGATATGTCTAGGGAAAGCAAGGTCTCAGGCTTCAAGAAGTGTGACTCGTGCTGTCAGAAAATGTCTCTGACAGACGGTCACACTTCTTGTGTTTATTGCCTGGGGCCTTTGCACCTGCAGGACTCCTGTGCTTTGTGTCACTCTTTTAGCCAGAGAGTCCTGCAGGAGAGGAGGAATAAACTTATCCTCCATGGCTTACTTAAGCCAGAAGGTTCTCCCTCTAAAGCAGGGTCTGGGAAACCTTCTAAGCCACCAAGGCTCAGGCTTCAGTTTCCAAGCCTCCTCCGGTGGCTCAGGCTCCGTCGGAGCCGAGATCGCCCGGCTGGAACCGATGTATCTGCCTCAGTAGTGGGTTCGGTGCGGCTGGCTCCGATACCTTATCTACTGTGCCTTGTCGGCTCCGGCTGGAGCCGACACCTTATCCAGCATCGGGCCGAAACCTTGGCTCCATCTGGTGTTCAGGGGACTTCGGCTCCGATGGCTCCGTCCGAAAGAGATCTCAGTCCCTTCATTACTGAGTATCCACTCGGCTCCGGGGTCTCCCCTTTTGTCGGAGCGGAGCCATCGGAGCCGATCTTGAGATCTTCCAGGCTGTCTGACCACGACTTGGAGAGGGTGGTAAGCAGGCTGTTGAAGTCTCAGGCACTGGCCCAAATGCTCCATAGCCCGTCTCAACAGACTTGGCTATAGCCTCACCCTTGAACTTCCTCCTCCAACTCCACTTCAGAGTTCGGGCCGGAGCTCCTCGGGACAGCGACTGTTTCGGTGCCGGAGCCGATACATCCTTCGGCTCTGTCATCCTCGGCTCCGATCTCCTCCTTGAGACCTTCCTTGGAGGGATCTGGTCGTCGGGTTTCCCTTGTCGGCTCCGAGGGGGCTAGTGGCATCGGACCCTTGTCTGACCCGCTCTCCCTCTCGGGGCTTCGGCTTTAGTAGCTCGGCGCCGACATCGACCTCGGAGCCTTCCCTCTCAGTGGAGCCGGGCATTCCTGTTTCCTCGGGCGGGGATATTCCGGCCTCCCGGGGAGGAGCCTTTGAGGTGATGAGGAGTGTCCTGGCCTCTGAGCCTGGTCAGCGGTCCATCCCTCTAGCTCCTCCTCATCAGTGCCTGCAGTCGCCTCTTGCCAGCCTCTTGCTCTCAGGCCCAGGGATCCATCGCCCCAGGTTTCCCCATCGGGAATTTCCTCCTCTTCAGAGGTTTCTCCTGATCCTGCAGGGGAACCCCCTCGGAAGAGGACGTGTAAGAGGAAACACACGGACTCCCCTGAGTCTACTACATCTGATACCGACCTAGATGAGTCGGAGGGTTCCCCACGGTCCCCCTCTGAGGATGTCTCCTTTTCAGACATCCTTGAGCTCCTCAAACAGAGGGGGAATTGGCCCTCCATTGACCCCTCCGAGGATGAGTCGGTATACCTGGAGGCTTTTGGATCCCGACCCTCCACCTCCTGGGTGTCTCCGCCTTTCGACCCACTGATGCAGGTAGTGGCTCGAAGGCGTGTCGCTCAGATTCTGTGGAACCTGTCCCCAGGAGACCATCCAAATTCATCACGGCCCCTACGGACAAACAGTTCCTTTCCAAGGTGTCTCTGTGGATGCTATGGTGGTGGCGGCCACTAAGAAGGAACTGGCGGATCCTTCAGTACCTGTCCATCCTCCTAACAAGGACTCTAGGACCATGGACAGGTATGGAAAGCGGATGTTTTCTTCAGCGACTTTTGCTATGCGTTCGCTGAATTATCTTTGTCACTTCACCAGGCTTCAACGAGATATTCTCAAAGAACTGGGTGAAGTAGTCCAGGATCCTTCTGCTGCTGGGGCTCAGGAAAAGATTGCCTCGCAGCTTGCAATCCTGAATTCCATATCTAACTCCTCCATGCGGCTCATATCCTATGCGGCCGATGGAGCGAGCAGGGCCGCAGGCACAGGAGTTGCTCTTAGACGCCATGCCTGGATGCAGCTTTGTAATTTTGCGGACCCCTTTAAGGCGTCCTTCACTAATACCCCCTTTGATGGTTCGGCTTTGTTCGGACCTCAGGTGAAGGATACCTTGACCAGGTGTGAGCAGGACGGTAAAACTCTTTCTGCCGTTGGAGTCCAGTTTTCCACTCCTTCTAGACCATTTCCCAAGGGTCAGAAGGGGGGGTATATGTGGTTCCGAAAAGCCCAAGGAGCTACACCGGACGCACGTGGTCAGTTTACCCCCAGAGGCAGAGGGGGTAACAATAATAGACGCGGCCCTAGAGGCAGGGGGGGTCCTCAGAACCAGGGCAACAGGGAGTCTCTTCCTGAGAAGCCCTTTCAGCATCCCTGAGGTGTTGCCCGACTGTCCACCCTTGGAGGCAGTCGGGGGAAGGATTTTGCTGTACCCAGTAGCCTGGCAATCCCTATCTCAAGAGAGTTGGGTACAGTCGATCATATCCGAGGGTTACAAAATCCCCTTCGAAAGGTTTCCCATACCTCTACAATCCCTTCCAGACATCTCACCCGGTCAAAGGGATTTGGCAGAACAGGAGGTTTCAAAGCTCCTAGAAAAAAGAGCCGTCCAGCCTGTGCCAGCAGACCAGGTAGGATCCGGCGTCTACTCGAGATTCTTTTTGGTCCCCAAAAGGACGGGAGATTGGAGACCAATATTAGACCTGAGCAATCTAAACAGATTTGTCAAGAAGGCAAGATTCCGGATGGTCATGCTTCCGTCCATTCTGCCCTTTCTGGGCAAGGACAACTGGATGTGCTCTATAGACCTTCAGGATGCGTACTATCACATAAAGATTCACAGGCGCTCCAGAAGGTTTCTCCGCTTTCGGCTAGGGACCAGTCATTACCAATTCAGAGCACTGCCCTTTGGCCTCACTTCAGCCCCCATAGTGTTCACCAAATGCATAGCAGTGGTCACAGCTCATCTGAGACGTCAGGGATTCCAGGTGTTTCCCTACTTGGACGACTGGCTCCTCTCCGCCACCACCAAGTGTCAGCTTCTTCAGTCCAGAGACTACACTCTACAGCTTTGCAGGAGTTTGGGAATTTCAGTAAATTTCGAAAAATCTTCTCTGCTGCCTTGCCAATCTATCACCTTTATAGGCGCAGAATTAAACACCGTCAAAATGAGAGCCAGACTAACAGAGCAAAGAATTCTGGACATCCAAAAATTCGTTCGGCTTCTATTGCAAAGCAACAAGATCAAAGCCAGATTTATACTGAAGGTTCTAGGTCTTATGGCTGCGGCCATTGTTCTTCTACCACTGGCTCGCTTCCACATGCGTCTTCTGCAGTGGATGCTATGCACGCAGTGGTCGTACCACAGTCTCCCGATGAGGCACGAAATCTTGGTCACACAGTCGTGCAGAGCTCATCTGAACTGGTGGATATCTTCCCCTCTTCTTCATCAGGGCCCTTTATTCCCCCTCCTCCAGTTGCCACAGTCACTACGGATGCCTCTCTGATCGGGTGGGGGGGGCATTATCAGGGCAGGATGGTCCACGGGACGTGGCAACCCATAGAATACCATCTGCACATAAATGTCCTGGAGATGAGAGCAGTGCTTTTAACGTTGCAAGCCCTCAACGACTTTCTTCCCACGGGGACTATTGCAGTACAAACGGACAACATGTCCGTGGTCTGGTACATCAACAAACAGGGCGGGACCAGGTCCTATCTGTTATGTCGAGAAGCTCTCAGACTTTGGCAATGGGCGATCTCTTCTCAGCGGTTTCTGATAGCAACGCACATCCCCGGCAGGTCCAACCTTTTAGCGGACAGGCTGAGCAGATCCATTCTGATGCCTCACGAGTGGTCTCTCAATCAATCTGTAGTGGATCAGATTTTTCTGAAGTGGGGCACTCCTTGTTGCGATCTTTTTGCTACTCCGCAAAACAACAAGTGCCCCAATCCGTTGTCCCTCTTTCCCCTTCCAGGCCAACCCCTGAGAGACTCTCTAACCCAGGATTGGCCCCGGGGACTTCTGTACGCTTTTCCTCCCTTTCCCTTGATTCCACAAGTCATTCAGAAAGCCACCGTTTTGAGAGCCAAGTTGATCCTCATTG
Organism: Protopterus annectens; assembly: GCF_019279795.1. NCBI lineage: Eukaryota > Metazoa > Chordata > Ceratodontiformes > Protopteridae > Protopterus > Protopterus annectens. Next base: position 1,808,384,293 of record NC_056741.1, read on the forward strand.
CCCCATATTGGCCTCGAAAAATTTGGTTTCCATCTCTGCATCGTCACCTTCTGGTGCAGCCCTGGCATCTGGACCCAGTTCCGGATCTCTTGATCCACCAGTCGGGTCAGCAGCACCGAGCCATTCATTCTCTCAACCTCACTGCTTGGTTGCTCCACTTCCTACCCTAGCCAGGCTACCGATGATTTCGGACTCAGTCAGAGACATTTTAGTGTCTTCTTTGAAGTCGTCCACTAGGACTGTTTATGCTAGCAAGTGGCGACGTTTTCTATTTGGGCAAATTCCAAAATATTGACCCCTTTACTGCTCCTGTACATTCGGTTTTAGATTTCCTGGCGGAGGTTTTTCATTCAGGATCCTCGTCATCTACAGTCAAAGTACAACTGGCTGCTATTTCCAAGTATCATGTTGGCTTGCATGACAATAACATTATGTCTCATAGATTATGCAAGGCCTTTCTGAGAGGAGTTTTTCTCCTAAAACCACCTATAAAGCATCCTCCTCCGCAATGGGATCTAAACTTAATGTTGGCATCCTTGATACTACCTCCCTTGAACCGTCTGCTTCATGTTCTTTGAAATTATTGACCTGGAAAACTATATTTTTACTGGCTGTCACTTCTGCAAGAAGAGTTTCCGAGATTCAAGCTCTCTGCATTCGTTCCCTTATTTGATTTTCATAAGGACAGGGTATCATTAAGAACTAACCTTTCCTTTCTTCCCAAAGTCGTATCTCAAACCAACATTAACCAATCTATAGACCTACCAGTCTTTTTCCCAAACTATTCCGACAGAGCTGAACAGAAACTGCATTTTTGGATGTCCATCGTCAGCTCAGGTACTATTTGCATAGAACTAAACAATTCAGAAAATCGGACCAATTATTTGTCTCCTATGCAGAAAACAGGATAGGTCTTCCAGTCTCTAAAGTGACCTTATCCAGATGGTTAACTTCCACTATTTCCTATGTATACTCTCTCAGAGGCAAGCAGCTATCTTCTAAGCCAAAAGCACACTCAACCAGGAGTCTATCCACTTCTGCAGCTTTTCAGGATAGACTACCCATTGATACCATTTGTGCAGCAGCTACTTGGGCTACGCCTCATACCTTTGTCTCTCATTACAAATTGGACTTGGCCTCCAGAGATAGGGCCAGTTTTGGTTCCACAGTTCTCAAGAGTCTGTTCCATTGAGCCATACAGGTGCTAGGGACGCGGTCCCATCCAGCAAGAATGAAGGCGAGATTGACAACTTAACATTTAGAATTTATGTACCTACCATAACGTTCCATGTTAGTTGTCTTCTCGCTTCTTTCTTGCCCCTCCCTCCTTCCCCCTGGCCTGGACAGATCTTGAAGAGTTCCTATTAGGTTGTTTCCTCCTGAGCCTTCATATGAGGACTTCTATTAGGATCTTATGTTCCTAATTATGTTAGGATAGTCTTTAGCAGGGTAGGTTAGCTACCAAACGAGATCTGAGATAGTTCCGCCTTGCATCATGGGATATAGGGTTGCCTCGAGCTGGTAAAAGGAGTTCCTAAGCTAAAGCAAGTGCCGAGTCGGAGCCGAGGATCGGCTCCGAACCCATCCAGCAAGAAAGAAGGCGAGAGAAGACAACTAACATGGAACGTTATGGTAGGTACATAACTTCTAATTTTCTAATAACATGCACCAAATATTAAACAAAACTTATAAACCTGATATGAGAAAATCATGTATGGATAAGTGGAAAAGATTTTTTGTTAGTGTCAAAGTAAGAACCAGTACCCCTTTTAAGGCCATCCCCTAGTTCTACAATATTTGTGTGGGTTTCTATTTTCTGGCCTTTCTATAAAGATTCACCTGTCAGTCATCTCTGCTTGTCTGTCCATAAATCCTCCCCTTTCTCCCCAGCCTCAAGTCAAACAGTTTTGAAAGGGGTTTCCTTTCTCCTTCCGCCTAGAAAACAGATGGCTTCCTCATGGGCTGTACATCTTGCTCTAGAGAAACTTACACTTTTTTTCATTTGAACTAGCTTTTAAGGCTGAATTGAAGTTCTTAATTTGCAAAACAGTACTACTCATTTATCTGATTTCTGCATGAAGAGTATCTTGGTTACATGCTTTTATGGTGGGTCAACCTTATCTGATTTTTCATATGTTTGAGAACATATCATTTATTTATGCCTAAAGTGGTTTCACTGTTTATTTTGAGGCAAGTTATTCATCTCCCTGTCTTCTTTCCATAATCCAAAAAGTAAGAAAGAAAGTATTTTACATACTCTGGATGTCCACAGGCAACTCAGATACTATAATGGCAAGATTAAAACCATCAGAAGTTCAGATCAGCTGTTTATTTCCTATGAAGGTAGGAAAAAAAGGACAGTCGGTGTCAAAACGTACAGTTTCCAAGTGATTAACTCATGATATTGCTTTTTGTTACTCATATCATAACAAGTGACTTAGAGGCAAGGTCCAGGCCAATTCTACCAGGGCCTTGGCTTTTTATGTGGCTTTCTAGAAAAGTGTAGACTCTAAGTATTCATAGGGCAGGAAATTGGTCCTCTGTGCATACTCCTAAAAAATATTACAAATAGATTACTTTTCCTGACCTGGAGCAGGTTTTGTTAGGAGTGTTCTCCAGGGTCTCTTGGGCTCTGACCCTTCTTCATCTTCTCTTTCTTTTTAAGCTCTGGTAATCCACCCATATTGCTTAGGCTTAGGGTACTGCAGCCTGAACACTTACTCAAGGGATTTCAATCTCTTTTATAACATAAATTGAACATGTTGGAGGGATAGGTATGTATTAGAGAGTACCTATGCTTTGGAGCTGTCTTCAATTCAACATTAAACAAAATACTCCTTATTCTATTTGAACATAATTTGGATGTCTATGTGGGAAATTGCAAGTTCACTGCCAGTTTAGCACTCATATCCCCTCGGGGATAGGGACAGCAATTAAATGTCCCAACAGAGATAATTATTCTGCCTGCCACTGAGTAATTTGTAAACAAAATATATGGACTAAAAATTTGCATGGGAATGTCAGGCTAGGTTTCTTAAGAGTCTCACAAATCAGTAGCGTAGTAAGAACCTAAGAATCTATGATTCTATGAACACTGATTTAATGATGAACATAGTGGACATGTATAGATTAACTTACCATGATAGTAACTGTTCTAATAGATCATTGTTGCAACAGGGCAACCTCCATTCATTCCCTTTTTGTTTTATTTTATGTGCCAGTGTTTGGGCATTTTTACTTAATTTTTTCCTACAACATAACTGAAAAGATGCAGGTCTCTAACCTCCTTTACTCTGAGGCAAGAAAGCTCTGAAGATTTGATGCCTTAACTGAATTTATATGGCTGTCCATATAACTGTGGTGTCCTAAAGCTTCAAATGATGTCCATTTGTTATATCCTTTTTTGTTCCCTTCTTTCATTTTACTAGCCTTATTGCACAGTGCCCTACATCCATGGTGGGTCTGCCAGTTAATCTCCTACCCCAACCAGACTTACTGTGATATTTCTGCAGTGGATCATAGATCTTAAGGGCACCCTGGTGGCTCAGCCATCTCCACATCTGTCTGTGTTTTCTTTCTTGTGTTACTTACCCACCCCCCTCCTTTGTGGTGAAGTGGTTATATCCAAGTGGTGGATGTGAACTAGGGATGTTACAGCATATCACCCTTCCTCTGCGGCACCACGACTAGGTCTATCTCCACCTCTTCTTTGGAACCACACCTCCTGTCAGTGAAATCCCTAGCATCCATCAGGATTGTTTCAAGAGATGCCCATGTCATAACCCCATCCCCACATGCTGCTCTGTCAGTCCCTCAGGCCTGGGACATAGCCATGGCTTTATCCTTCTACACCATCGTAGCAGCTAGTTGTCATATCCTTGACAGGATATAACCCATATAGCTTAGGTTATTGCAATAGTGATCTATGTTAGCATCTACTATTAAGGTAAGTTAACTTACATAGCTATATGTTATACACTTACCTTAACTCTGGATTCTTTTCATCCCTAGTTCATCTGATTCAAAAACAGACTCTCCTTCTCCTATCAATTTGTCACCTTTTCTGGAGGAATCTAGTAGACCTGTTTGAAGCCCATCATATTTGCACAGTATGTACTTACAGTCTATTCCAAGCATGCAGCAAACTATCTGGGGTAGGGTCAGCGATAGATGCACTACAGAAGTTTGAGGGAGCTCAAGTTCTCAGTACTAGCTCGAGTTGCCACATCAGATCTGCAAGATGGCTATATCTCATTGTTCAATAGGATGGACTGAATCTACTTAGTCTTCATTAAGCCAGCCACTGAGTATAATGCCCCCTTTGGCAGTTTCTGTCCAGACACATACAACAACTGAAACATACACAGAGATACCTTACTAAAAGGATACAAGGCCTAAACAGTATGTCCTACTTGGACTGACTCAAAGGCTTAATCTGTATCTTACAGACTGCAAAGAGGTAACCTTTGTCTGGCATATAAGGCATTACCCAACACAATACTGATGGATTTACTGCACAGCACTAAGTCAAATGGCATCAGAAATGCTTGGTCTTGGGATTTAATCCTCTTCTACAGCATTGACAGAGTGGTTTGGTGGGACAAGCACATTTTGCAGATAGTACCACTGGTCTGGAACATAATCCCCATCCACATAAAAGAAAGCTCATCCCTTTTCATATTCAAACAAAACATGGAGCTGTGGCTGGGAAAAAGAAAATTAACCCCCTGGACTGTACTAATACATAGGCAACCCCTAAATGCTTTATCTCATGCATGTGTCTCTTCAAATTATCTGTGGTATGATATCAGTTATTTCTCACTAGAGCTAATATATAAATGTGATGCTGTCTTTTTTGTCCATTCCTTAACCATTAGGTTAGGGATCCAACCTCAGAAAAGACTTATGCCATTTCTCAGACTTTGGATCTGTAAGTCAAGCTCCTCTCCTTATACATAATCCCCTCCAAACTCCACATTACCTCAGATCTCATTTGCAGCTTCCAGCAATATGCCATGATTAATGTGGCTCAAGCTTCAGGAAGATAAATGACACACACTGTTTGGATTATTAGCTCCTTTATTATTAGGGTCTTTGACTTTTTCTCATTCCTGCCTCCCCTATTTAAAAAGAAAGATATATTTTCTTTACACTATACCTCCAGTTGTTAGTGTTTTTGCTTCCATCTAGGGCCTGCGTCTTTCCCTTTCTCCTATTTTCTTCTCTCTACTAGTTGACTAGTAATCTGATTACCATTTTTGGTATTTCCTTAACTCAGATTTTGACATTTTTCTGAATACCATCCCCGCTTTCTTGATTTTTTTTGTAGTGTTGTATTTTGTTTTCAGCTTTTTGTGCACCATTCAAACAAACACACTGGATTTAAAAAGTGCTGTTCAAGCGGACATAAGATACCCAACTCTAAAGCCCACTCACTATGTATGTATTGTCTGGATGCTGGAAATCTTGAGACTGAATGTGAAATTTGCTCTGTCTTCAACCACAGAGCTTTGGTTGAGCATAGGAATAAACTAGTACTTAAAGGTGTACTCCCATTTTCCATATTTAGACCTTTGCCCTCCACAAAGAAGCTGGCAGAAAATTCTCAAGGTAAGAAAAGGGAAACCCCAAAGAGTGAGAAGTGTTCCCCTGTCTGCTCTCCTGACTTAACTCCAGCTTTAAGTTGGACAGCCAAAATCCAGAAGGTCTCAGATCCATCCAGTTCTTCAGATATGACACCCTCATCTGCAAAGTCTCCTTCCTGTAGACAACTAAGGTTTTCTTCAGAGCCAGTTTTATCAAGGCTACATTCACCATTTTTATAAGAAACACCAAGTAGAGCTTCTAGATCTCCATCCATCTTCTCATACTTCAGGTCTACCAGGAGCCTGTCCGAAGCAGAATGATGAGAAAAATTTCCTAGGACTCAGGTTCAGTTAGGAGTACTCCCAGCTCCATCTGACATTCAGTCCATGAGCTTCAAACTCTCCCAAACACCTTTAATTAGTCCTACTCCAATATGTCCCATGGCATCGATGGTATCAGATCTGAAGCTCTTGGGATTGTCCATGTTGGATCTGAAGGCTTGGCCTTTTTTGACTCTGACATCATCTCTGATCATACCTGCACCAACAAGGTTGGTGTCAGAGGGACTGCAGAGCTGTAGCTTCACTGCTGGATCTGGATTTAGGGGCTCAACTCCAAGGCTTTCAGAGCCATCCCTTCCCCTTGGGACTTTACCATTAGACAGCTTAGCTCTGCTTTCTGCATCGAGGCAGGATCTGGGGACTCCATTGGCTTCCCTAGTGAGATGGCTTTAGCTGCTACTAGGCTGGTCTTAGGCTCTCCATTGGCATCTGCTTTCAAGGCAGTGGGGAGAGCTGTCCACACAACTGGAGATAGGATATCTTTGCACCCCCCTTGGATCCCCCCTCCACAAGTCTATATTAGAAGACCAAAAGAGCTGAATAGCAAACGCTGACAATGTCAAAAAGACCGGACCGTGAAGTGCTTTTTGTCAGATCCGCAGTACAGTGAAGATTGGAATATTTACCCTTTCCTCATTGTAGTGCAATCTTGGAGTTGGTATATATATTTAGTGGGGGGTGTGGGGATGCAGCCCCTACAATAGCAAGTTTGAGGTCAGGTCTTTTCGATGTTGTAGCATTCGCTATTCATATATTTCAGTCTTCTAATATAGACTCCCCCTCCACAACTGTCTACCCTGGGTCCTGAGTTTGCTTGTTGTGTTCCATCAGGGCAGCCAGTTCATTCAAGCCTTGAGACAGTCCTCATGCAAGACTCCCCACACAGTTAGAGTCTTCCTCATATTATCCCCCAGTGGAAGCCCATGCAGACGTGCAAGTGCAAGAGGAGATATAGAGATTCTCTGTGGGAATCCTTGAGAGAAGACACTGACTTTGGTGAAGGGGAGGGGTCCCCCATACCACGCATTGAGGATGTCTTGTGTGGATAAATTCCTGAGCTTCTGAGGCAGGAAGGTTGAGGGTCTTCCAAAGCCCTTTCAAAGAAGAGGTCAGTGTTTCTTGAGGCTTTTGGAACTGGTACAGCTACATTCTGGGTGGTCCTCCAGTAGACTAAATAGTATATCTCACTTCACATTGGGCTTGAAAAGATCCAGGTATGACAGAACCCATTCCCAGAGATCCCGACAAGAATCTAGTTACAACCAAGGACCACACCTACTGGAGCAGGGGTACCCATTATGTCAGCCAACAAAAAAGAACTTGCTGAGAAAAGTACATCTGTCCAGCCCTACCTTGAGCAGATTTGGGAAGAGAATTTTTACTTCAGCAATCTTTGCCCTGCAATCACTGAATTACCTGACACACTTTACAAGGTTCCAGAGGGATTTAACTAAAGAACTTTCTAAATCCCTCTCAAGTTCCATGTCGGCAGAGGATAAAAAGACCATCCCATCTCTTCACAATTAGCCACCTTTCAGTCCCTATCAGATGCCAACATCTACCTGATCTCCCATGCTACAACAGGTATTTCGAAAGTAGCAAATTCAGGTATTACCATTAGGAGGCATGCCTGGATGTGCTTTTGTGGAGCCCTTCAAGATGTCATTCATCCTGCAGCCTTTAATGGATCTACCTTATTTGGACCCAGTGTTAAAGAGACTCTTTCCAGGAGTGAGCAGGATGGGAAAACTCTGCTGTAGGGATGCATTCTACCCTTCAGAGGACCTTCCCATGTAACCAGAAAGGGGATAGAAAGATGTGGTTCCAAAAATCATAAGGGGTTTCCCAGAACTGCTATGGAGATAGAGCGCCCAGTGACAGAGAGGGGAACTAATGGAAGATGTCACCCATGTGGCAGACGGGCCTGCGAAACCAAGGCTTCAGAGGTCCCTTCTCTGAAAAGCCTATCAGCAACCCTGAATGGTTGCCCAACTGTTGCACTCTGGAGGCAGCCAAGGGGCACTTATCTCTGCACCCAGAAGCCTGGAGGCTATTACTTTCTCTTTTCCTTTCCTCCCCCAACACATCCAAGAACAATCCCTGATGTATCACTCATCAGAGAAAGGAAGTAGCCTTGGAAATAGACAATCTGCTAATTAATATAGTCATCCAAGAGGTCCAACCAGACCAACAAGGGCTCAGAACTTACTCGACATTTGTTTCATTGTCAAAGAAAACCAGGGACCTCAGGCTAGTATTGGGCCTAAGCCAACTTGAAATCAGTTTGTAAAGCATTCAAAGTTCCAGATGGTCATGGATCAGTCCATTCTCCCTCTTTTGTGGAAGGACAATTGGATGTGCTCTATAGATCTCCAACATATGTATTATCACACAAAAATAGACAGTCCAGGAGATACCTTCATTTTTGACTGGGGCCAGTCACTTTCATTTCAGATCCATGCCCATTGATCTCACCACAGCTCCCCAGGTGTTCACTAAGTGTATGGCAGTGGTTGCAGCTCACCTGAGATTGCTGCGTGTTTCCTTATCTCAACAATTGGCTCCTAACCACTCCCACCAGGCATCTAATAATGCATGCCAGGGACTACCTGCTCCATCTATGTCTGTATCTTGTCATCACAGTCAACTACAAAAAAATCTCATATCTCCTCCATTCTAGTCCTGGAATTCATAGGTGCTCATCTGGATAAGGTTTGTCAAATAGCAAGACTCCCTCAACCCAGAATACCTACTTTACAGCATCAGGTGGCATATCTATTGTCTCTCCAGTTACCATGGGCCAGGTTGTTTTTCAGCTTCTGGGTTCGATGGCAACCTCCATAACCCTTCTGCCTCTGGCAAGATTTTATATGAAGGTACTACTGTGGACACTAACAGTACAGTGGTCTATTAATTGACATCCCATGATGTTTCCCATTTGAATCACAAAGAAATGCAAGCAAAATGTCTCCTGGTGGATTAATGCAACAGATATCTCTTAGGGCTGCCCCTGTGTTCTATATTTGCCCAAGGCCAAGGTGATCGTGAATGAACTGGGATTGGGGGCATTACCTATGACAGCCAGTCCAAGGCACATGGTCCCCCTTAGAGGCCAACTTTTAAATCCATCAGTGTCCTAGAGATGAGGGTAGTTCTTCTAGCATTGCAGGCCTTTCATGACATTTTCCCTTGAGGGAAGATTTCCATACAGACAGACAGCATGTCGGTGGTCTAGTACATCAACAAATGGGAGAATTTGCTTTTATCCCTTGTGTTGAGAGGGAGTGAGGGTGTGGCAGTAGTCAATCTCTTCCAACTGCTTTGCTTTGGCAATGCACATTCCAGGAAAGTATGACGTTTTAACAGACAGATTGAGCCAATCTGTTCTACTGCCTTATGAGTGGTCTGTCAATTATTCAGTGGCACAACAGATTTTTCATCACTGGGGCCAACCATGCTGTGATCTCTTCACCTCTGCCCACATTTTCAAATGCAGAACACATTTTGCCCTGATCCCCCAGAAAGTATGTCAATGGAAGAGCAAGGAGATACTCATTGTCCCGTTCTGGCATCAACACGTCAGGCACCCTTTCCTTTGGTCTCACGCAATATACCCTTCTTGGGTTCTGGATCCCTGTCCATTTCTGCTCTCCCCCATCTAGACTACTTCACCTGGACATACAAACCCTCAGATTAACTGCATGGTTTGTCCACTTCCTATAAGGGCTACACAGTCCAGACTTTCTTCTCAGGTTTTATGCTCTGCACATCTTCCCAAGTGTAAATGGAAAAGATTCTCTGTTTGGGTCAGTCAGAGACACCCATATCCCTTTGCAGTACCCATTCCAGCAGTTTTGGATTTTTTGGCTTCCATTTTCCATAATGTAACAAGTTAATTCACAATCAAGGTACAGTTGGCTGCAATATCCAGTAATCATGTAGGTAAAGATCATTCGTCTTTGGCCTCCCTTAGGCTATGCAATGCTTTTCTGCAAAGGCACATTCTTATTCAGATCTCCTGTCAAGGATCTCACTCCTCCTTGAGATTTTTCAGTTCTTCTGTAGGCCTTGACCTAATTTCCTTTTGAACCCACAACAAAAGCTGGTTTGAAATTCTTGTCCTGGAAGACCAGTTTCCTAGTCACCATTACATCTGTTAAATGAGTATCTGAACTCCAGGCATTGTCTTGCCAACTGCTTTATATAATTATTCATAAAGATAGTGTTTCTCATCACACCAACCCCTCCTTTCTTCCAAAAGTAGCTTCATTTACCAGTTTTCTTCTCAAAATTCTCCAATATATGGAAATATATACTTAACTTTTGAATGTACACACATAACTGAGGTTCTGTCTCCATAAAACAAAAACTTTCAGGAAATCAGATCATTTGTTTATTTCTTTTTCAAAAGCTAAATTGAGACAGTGTATATTTAAGGTCACATTAGCATGGTGGCTCACTGATTGTATTTCTTATGTTTATAAGCAAAAAGTTTGAATTTATCAAGACAATGACAAGCTCATTCCACAAGGTCAGTCTCCACTTCCTCCTCTTTTTATCCAGAACTTCTATAGATGACATTTGTGCTTCTGCTACCTGGTCCAGTGCTCATGCCTTCATAGCACATTGCAAGTTGGATATCCATTCAAGGAGAAGGGCAGAGTTTGTGTTTATACTAGTTGGGGACTGTGTCCCAGACAACATCAGATAAAAACGTTATGTACTCACCATAACAATGCATCTTGTATTGTCTGTTTTGATCCCTCCTTTCCCCCTTCCATTGGTAGATTGTATTGTTATGGTTCCCTGGTATGACCTGGTGGTATACCGTCTTGGTCTTTTTAACTCTCTGAACTTTCATGTTTCTAGACTTTAACTAAGTATATGTCTGTTTTTTTTTCTTTATATTTCTTTATATCTGAGATAATGTTGGGTTTGGAGGGGATTATGGATAAAGGGAGGAGTCTGAGCTATAGATCCAACATGTAAGAAGTGGCCAAAGTCAGAGCCAAAGTCTGATCCGTACCCCAATGGTTGACAGAAAACAGACAACAGACACACTCATCATTATGGTGAGTACATGACTTTTGATCTGATATTGTCAATTTTCATTTCATCCTCACATATGGGTCCAGATCCGATCCATCATATCTGACTCTGCTGTTACAAAGCTCATGGCAACCAAAAAGCTCTTGGATAACTCCCCTTACCCACAATACATCGCTCCCTCTTACGTCAGATCTCATTTGCTGCTTCACAAAGATGTGGTTTGATCAGCTAGCTCTTGGGTTATCAGGTTGTATTGTTATAATGTTTCCTTCTTTAGTCTCATTTCTATATCAGGTTAGTATACTTAGCCTTTTTCTTTCTCCCCCTTGCTCTAAAAAGCCTTTCTTTAACAATAACTTTTTTTATTAGATTACATTCGTTTTCTCTGTCCATCTGTCTCCCCCCCCCCTTTCCTGCTAGTAACCACCTTTTTATGAGTTACTCCCCCTCCTTTTTATCTTTAAGGTATTTCTTTAACTGGTTTACTCTCATATGTTGGAAACGCACTTGGTCGAGTCATCACATCATTGAAATTTAATAGCGAAAACGAAAACATTTTTCAGCCCCTGATATCAAACCATATTAAAGTTGAGTGTTCATTATTCGCCATTTTGAAAATGAGCCCATTGAACTGCATTTCCCATCCGGACATCGATATTCAAGCTTCAGTACAATAGGTTTCGGTTTTCCACCTCTTTGAAAGTGTACTTTTGACGTTCCGCTACTCGACCTAGTGTGTTTCCATATTATCTTAGTAAATCCTTTAACTACTACCTTTTTTTCCATTTCCATCAATACTGGCATATATATATATATATATATATATATATATATATATATATATATATATATGGGTCTACTACGGTTGATTGAAAACTCACTTGGTTGAAAATGAAATTACTAGGTCCACTTCACTGAAAGCTCACTTCACTGAAAACTCACTTGACTGAAACTCATTTTGTTGAAAGTTATAAATGGCCTTTTCCCCACTGTAGTGCGACCCTGGAGTTTGTATATAAAGTAAGGGGAGATGTGGGGGGGCTTCGCCCCCCACATGTGTCAGTGTGAGTGTTTTCTCGGTCCATATTTTTTATATAATGGCAGAGAAACAAGATAAGCCTGCAGGATTCAAAAACTGCACAAAGTGCGGTTGTAAGATTCCTTTTAGTGATTCATACTCCCTGTGTATTTATTGTCTTGGGCCCCTTCATTTACAAGGAGATGGTACGGTCTGACATTCTTTCAACCACCAAGCTTTGATTGAGAGAAAAAATAAGTTCATTTTGAGGGGCATGCTGCCATCTACTTTTGAGGAGGCTATTTCTGGCAGTCAGGCAAAATCTGGATCTTCTACTAAAACCAGATTGATTCATTTGAGCCCTGCTTCTTTACTTTCCTCAAAATCTAGTGACAGAAGAATGAAGAGGCCCTCCTCAGCTCTGACATATCTTTTGGAGCTGAAAGCTAAAACATCAAAATCTCCTAAGTCTTTGGAATCTGTGACTTGGTCGGAGCCTTGGATGCCAGTCACTTCTTGGTAGGATCCGGCTTCTTCAGCTCTGAATCTGTCCAATAAGGATAGATTGATAACAAGCCCTTTCAAACCAATATTGACACTTCCAAGGACTCGGTACTCCCCAACATTTGATCTGGTTCTATCGAGAGTACAGTCTCCATTCTTATCTAGACTAAGATCCCAATCAGCGTCCTCTTCCCATTCTACCCGGAGCCTTATTGAAGAAGACATGGAATGGATGGTGCAAACGATTTTGTAGGTGCAGGGCATCACAAAGTCCCCCACCGCCTTGACCCTTGTGGTTACAGGTCTGTCCAAATCATCTACTCCCCCTCTTCCTCCTCCTCCAACTTCAGGGCAAGTTTCGGAGTCATCGAATCCGATATGCCTGGTGACTTTCAGCTCTGAAAGATGTTCTCTTTTCAGATCAGACCTTTGCTCAGAGCTGTTCAGCCTTTTCAGAACTGGAGAGTTCCCGGAACCATAGTGAACCTTGTGAAACTTGAGTGCACTCCACTCCCAGGTCTTTGGAGCAGTCAATGCACCTTGGGGCTTTGGCGCAGGTGAGCTTGGCTCTGGCTCCTATCCTTGGCAAGCTGTTTTCTGGACTTTAGGAGACCCCATCCTGAAAGCATAGCTTGCTGGAGCTGGAGTCCTCTTCCATTCAGGAGTGGTCAGCCTTTGAACCTCTGGAGAGGGCTATACAGTAGCTGCCACTGCATCTAGAAGGTCACCTGCCCCCTTGGATCATAAATCAAGTCAAGGGATCCTGTGTTCTTCTTCTTCTGACCAGGATGTTCCACAGGGACAGCAGGACCTCAGGTGCCAGGATACCCATCCCAGTACCAGACTACCCCACTGATGAGGTCCCTAGGAAGAGACTTTGCAAGATCGATGAAGGAGAAGGATCCCCACAGTCACCACCTGAGGATGTTTCCTTTGGGGTGAGTCTGGAGATTCTGAAACAGAGAGGTGTCTGGCAGTCCAGTAATCCTTCATCTGAGGAGTCAGTGTACCTGGTGGCCTTTGGTTCTACATCCTGGGTGACTTTGGCCACCGTTGAGATCATAGATTTGATCTCTCAGCAGGCATGGGAGACCCTGGATTCCATCAAACCTATTCCCCAGAGACCAAATAAAATAATCACCGCCCCATCTGACAAGGCCTTCTGGATGAAGGGGTAGCAATAGATGCTATGGTTGTGGCAACAGTGACCAAGAAGGAACTTTCTGAGGAGAGTTCAACTATCCATCCTTCTAATAAGGATTCTAAGATGATGAATAGATGTGGGAACAAATGTTTTCTTCAGTGACTTTTGCCTTGCAGTTGCTAAATTATCTTTCTCATTTCACCAGGTTGCAAAGGGATCAGATTAAGTGGCTGGCAGATATCCCTGAAGGAGTAGTAGCTGAGGGAGCAAGAGAGAAGATGGATTCTCAGTTAGCCACTCTACATTCTGTAGCTAACAAGAGGCTCATTGCACATGCAGCCGAAGAAACGAGTAGAGTAGCGGGTTCCGGCATCTCTATGAGTAGGCATGCCTGGATGCACTTATGCAATTTTGCAGAGCCTTTTAAGTCTTCTTTAATCAATGCACCATTTGGCAGCACTTCACTTTTTGGTCCCAAAGTCAAAGATACGCTATCCAGCTGTGAGAAGGAAGGTAAGACTTTTTCCTGCCATGGGCAAACATTTTTACGCTCCTCAGAGACCTTATCCTAAAGGTCAGAGAGGCAGCAGAAAAATGTGGTTCAAGAAGTCTCAAGGTCCTACCAAGGCACATGTGGAGAGTTTTCCCCCAGAGGCAGACGGGGGAACAATAACGGAAGATGCTTCCCTTGCGGCAGTAGAGGGACACAGAACTGAGCTCCCAGGGGTCTTTGTTTGGGAAACCCTTTCAACACTTCTGAAAGGAGGCCCAAATGTCCACCTCTGGAGGCAATTGGGGGTCAACTATCCTTGCACAGGAGAGCCTGGTAAAAGATAACTTCTGATCTATGGGTGCAGAGGATAATATCCAGAGGTTACCAAATTCCCTTTTCTCAACAACCCCCTCCCAACAAGAAAATCCCAGATGTTCCACCCAGTCAAATGGATCAGACAGTCATTCAAATTTAAAAATCACTGGAAATAAAGAGTGATCCAAGTGGTCCCCCAAGATCAGAGAGCATGCAGAACTTACTCAAGGTTCTTTTTGGTTCCCAAGAAAACAGGGAACTGGAGACCAGTCCTGGATCTCAGCAGTTTGAACAAGTCAGTTAGATGTTGCAATTTCCAAATGGTCATGGTGTGGTCCATACTTCCTTTCCTGGAACAGGACGATTGGATGTGTTTTATAGCTCTTTAGGATGCATACTACCATATCAAAATGGACAGATGCTCCAGAGGATATCTACGCTTCTGGCTGGGAGCCACTCATCATCAATTCAGAGCACTGCCCTTTGGTCTTACTACCGCCGCCAGAGTGTTCCCCAAGTGCATGGCAATGGTTGCAGCTTACCTGAGATGACAAGGATTCCGGGTGTTTCCTTATTTAGACATCTGACTCATATCTGCCCAGACCAGGTATCTACTTATCCGGGCAAGATAGTCTGTTCTTCAAATCTGTACTGAACTAGGCATAACCATAAATTACCAAAAATCACATCTGGAACTTTCTCAAAGACTAGAGTTCATAGGAGCACTACTAGACACCTTGCAAATGGTTGTGAATCTTCCTTCCTCCAGAGTGTTAACAGTCAGACAGCAAACATACAGATTAATCAGAAACAAGAAGGTAGCCACTCACCATGTTCTACAGTCTTTAGGATCGATGGTTGCGGCGATAGTATTAGTTCCATTAGCCAGATTTCACATGCGGATACTACAATGGCATCTAGCTGCCCAAGTGGTCAATTATCCACCAACCAGTGTCTTACCAAATTGTTATAACAGACACATCCAAAGGGAATCTTTCATGGTAGATTCAGTTAGAACAGTTGACACAAGGTCAACCCTTCATCTGCCCTCAATCACAGGCTGTGGTGACCACGGATGCTTCCCAGATAGGGTGGGGGTGCATTATCTGGAGAAGATGGTCCAAGGAACCTGGTCACAAAGGAGGCCAAACTCCACATAAACATCTTGGAGGTGAGGGCAGTGCTTCTAGCATTGCCGGCATTTCAGGCTGACCTTCTGCTGGGAATGGTAGCGATTCATTCAGACAACATGTTGGTGGTATGGTACATAAACAAGCAAGGAGGAACCAGATTATACCGTCTGTGTTGAGAAGTGCTTAGAGTGTGGCAATAGGTGATCTCATCCAACTGACTTTTTAGAGCAACGTACATTCCGGGAAAGTCCAACATCATAGCAGACAAGTTGAATAGAGCCATTCGCATGTCTCACAAGTGGTCCCTTATCCATTAGGTAGTGGAGGATATTTTCTGCAGATGAGACCAGCTTGCTGTGATCTCT